>NW_024742998.1:12500-21352 GCF_018991925.1 Homarus americanus | reverse complement strand
TATTGCCCTTGTCAAATCAATTATTGACTACCCACCCATCCCATTGAACACCCTTAGTAAAACGTGCATTAAAAGGTTACAAACAGTACAAAATATAGCCCTTAGATTTATATATAACATAAAATATACAGACCACATCAGTAATGAACAGCCACACAAGAGAGCAAACCTCTTAGTAATCAATGTAGATATACACAACAAAGCTGTAAATATTTGGAAAAAAGTGACTGAACTTAACACAGAAACATATCAAAACTGGATAAATAATATAGACAACGAAGAAGTAATTGAACCACCCCCTGCCCTCAATATACATACATTTCTACACAAACATTACTAGAGGAATAGTATGAGAGTGACCAAATCCGCCTCCACTAAGAACTCCAATACAGTGTACCTTTAGACCAATACAACTAACACTTAACTAACACCAAAAAAAGGGACAGGACTACCCTCCCAGTTACATACAAGGACTCAAGGGCTTACCAATCTGGAATAATAACAAAAATAATAATAATAAGCATCATTATATAAATAAACCAATATTAATACAAAGGTCTGACGACCCAAGGGAGCAGAACAAAGACAAAACACCAATAAGAAAGATGAAGCGATCTGGTTGAGCCCAGATTCTTTCTACTCCTACTGTATTTCAGTTTCACCACCTTTTTCTTCAATTCCTAATAATCTTCTTTCACCTCTTAACTAATGACTTCGTATCGTATCGTACCATCTAGCCTAAACTGTTTAGCATGACGTAGAGTTTTTTAATAAATCTGGTGATATGGAACCACACACAACCCCCCTTAACCTGGGATAATGCAATCAAATGGATAATTGCTAACTATTCTCAGAGATAATGCAATCAAATGGTTAGTTGCTAACCGGGGGCTGCGCCCCCGGACCCCCTGTGTTAGATACTGTATTTGGTCATGATGAATTGTTTATTAGACTATAAGAAATCCTCTTCCTTCTTGTATTGGCAAGGGGAGTTTGCTTTAACTTAGGTATGCTAGCCCAAGTAAAAATAGATGCCCCTTCCTTATTGGTGTTGTCGATGGCACAGCACAGCACAGCACCGTGCCTATGACGAAATCAACTTCATTAAACTCAACTCATACTTCAAATGCACCAAGAGAACTTGCACACCCGAATGGAAGACCGTCAGAGTCAATGGAGGGCCGATTTAATAGCATACTATACAAAATGATCCGAGAATCTGCAAATACCGAGTGGGAGACGGTCGTCAAAGCGTCCGCCCTTGTATGCTGGATGGCACTATTTCACTATAGTAAGGGGTAGGGGCACCTCGGTCATATTATACAACATACCAAAGAAGTTCCACACCCGCATGGGAGACCATCAGAGTCAATCGGGGTCGATTTGATAGCATACTACAGAAACTTGCACACCCGAATGGGAGACCGTCAAAGTCAATCCGGGGTCGATTTGATAGCATACTACAGAAACTTGCACACCCGAATGGGAGACCGTCAAAGTCAATCGGGGGTCGATTTAATAGCATACTACAGAAACTTGCACACCCGAATGGGAGACCGTCAAAGTCAATCGGGGATCGATTTGATAGCATACCACAGAAACTTGCACACCCGAATGGGAGACCGTCAAAGTCAATCGGGGGTCGATTTAATAGCATACTACAGAAACTTGCACACCCGAATGGGACACCGTCAAAGTCAATCGGGGGTCGATTTGATAGCATACTACAGAAACTTGCGCACCCGAATGGGAGACCGTCAAAGTCAATCGGGGATCGATTTGATAGCATACCACAGAAACTTGCACACCCGAATGGGAGACCGTCAAAGTCAATCGGGGGTCGATTTAATAGCATACTACAGAAACTTGCACACCCGAATGGGAGACCGTCAAAGTCAATCGGGGGTCGATTTGATAGCATACTACAGAAACTTGCACACCCGAATGGGAGACAGTGAAAGTCAATCGGGGGTCGATTTAATAGCATACTACAGAAACTTACACACCCGAATGGGAGACAGTCAAAGTCAATCGGGGGTCGATTTAATAGCATACTACAGAAACTTGCACACCCGAATGGGAGACCGTAAAAGTCAATCGGGGGTCGATTTAATAGCATACTACAGAAACTTGCACACCCGAATGGGAGACCGTCAAAGCCAATCGGGGGTCGATTTATATACTACAGAAACTTGGTAATAATCTGAACAAGATAAACAAAGTCAATCGGGGGTCGATTTAATAGCATAATACAGAAACTTGCACACCTGAATGGGGAGACCGTCAGTCAATCGGGGGTCGATTTAATAGCATACTACAGAAACTTGCACACCTGAATGGGAGACCGTCAAAGCCAATCAAATGATTTGATAGCACAGAGAAACTTGCACACCCGAATGGGGAGACAGTCAAAGCCAATCAGTCAGATTTAATAGCATACTACAGAAACTTGCACACCCGAATGGGAGACCGTCAAAGCCAATCGGGGGTCGATTTATGAAAGCATACTACAGAAACTTGCACACCTGAATGGGAGACCGTCAAAGTCAATCGAGGGTCGATTTGATAGCATACTACAGAGAACTTGCACACCCGAATGGGAGACAGTCAAAGTCAATCGGGGGTCGATTTAATAGCATACTACAGAAACTTGCACACCCGAATGGGAGACCGTCAAAGTCAATCGGGGTCGATTTGATAGCATACTACAGAAACTTGCACACCCGAATGGGAGACCGTCAAAGTCAATCGGGGGTCGATTTAATAGCATACTACAGAAACTTGCACACCCGAATGGGAGACCGTCAAAGTCAATCGGGGGTCGATTTGATAGCATACTACAGAAACTTGCACACCCGAATGGGAGCCAGTCAAAGTCAATCGGGGGTCGATTTAATAGCATACTACAGAAACTTGCACACCCGAATGGGAGACCGTCAGAGTCAATCGAGGGTCGATTTAATAGCATACTATACAAAATGATCCGAGAATGTGCACACACCGAGTGGGAGACGGTGATGAAAGCGTCCGCCCTTGTACACTGGATGGCACTATTTCACTATAGTAAGGGGTAGGGGCACCTCGGTCATATTATACAACATACCAGAGAAGTTCCACACCCGCATGGGAGACCGTCAAAGTGAATCGGGGGTCGATTTGATAGCATACTACAGAGAACTTGCACACCCGAATGGGAGACCGTCAAAGTCAATCGGGGGTCGATTTGATAGCATACTACAGAGAACTTGCACACCCGAATGGGAGACAGTCAAAGTCAATCGGGGGTCGATTTAATAGCATACTACAGAAACTTGCACACCCGAATGGGAGACCGTCAAAGTCAATCGGGGGTCGATTTGATAGCATACTACAGAAACTTGCACACCCGAATGGGAGACCGTCAAAGTCAATCGGGGGTCGATTTGATAGCATACTACAGAAACTTGCACACCCGAATGGGAGACAGTGAAAGTCAATCGGGGGTCGATTTAATAGCATACTACAGAAACTTGCACACCCGAATGGGAGACAGTGAAAGTCAATCGGGGGTCGATTTAATAGCATACTACAGAAACTTGCACACCCGAATGGGAGACCGTCAAAGTCAATCGGGGGTCGATTTAATAGCATACTACAGAAACTTGCACACCCGAATGGGAGACCGTCAAAGTCAATCGGGGGTCGATTTGATAGCATACTACAGAAACTTGCACACCCGAATGGGAGACAGTCAAAGTCAATCGGGGGTCGATTTAATAGCATACTACAGAAACTTGCACACCCGAATGGGAGACCGTCAAAGTCAATCGGGGGTCGAGCATACTTTACAAAATGATCTGAGAATCTGCACACACACCGAGTGGGAGACGGTGATGAAAACGTCCGCCCTTATATGTTCGATTGCACTATTTCACTATATTAAGGGGAGAGGGTGCCTTCGCACACATATTCGGTGTGAAATATCTTCCGCCCCCCAGCGGAGCGCTTCGGCGCCTCTGCGAAGCAAAGCGCGGCATTCAAAAACAACAACCAAAATTGCCGTCGCTTTCCCTTCCCTGCCCTGCAATGGCTGGAGCCGCAGCAGCAGCAGTGGGGTGAGAGGAATGGCAGTGGAGCCTTGATCTATGAATTTCATATGTAGGTCTCATCTCCCAATTGAACATTATTACTCTCTCGCGCACACGTCGCCACCACGATTTCCGCGACAGCAACAGCATCATGATGTTGCGTCTGGCCCATGAAATCGGAACCGGGTTGTCCGACTATTCATGAAACAGTCGAGTTTTAACCTTGCCTAACAAGCGATCAAACAACCCACTCTCGAGGTGCTGATGCGGTGACTGTCCTATCGTCCGTATGCTGGATTGCACTATTTCACTATATTAAGGGGAGAGGTGCCTTCACACACCCTATTCGATTGTGGAATATCTTCCGCCCTCAGCCGGGCCTTGGCCTCTCTTGAAACAAAGCGCGGCGATCAAAAACAACAACCAAAGTTGCGTCGCTTTCCTTCCCCTGCCTGCAATGGCTGGAGCAGCAGCAGCAGAAGAAGAGAGAGAAAATAGTCTCATGGGGTCAGAGAGGAATGGCAGTGGAGGCGCGATCTATAGATTTCACTAGCCAGAGTCTGTCTCCCAATTGAACATTATTACTCGGCGCTGCGATCGCCACCACGGTTTCAGCGACAGCAGCAGCATCATGATGTTGCGTCTATTATGAAGATCGGAACCGGGTTATTGACTGTTACGCGAACAGTCGGGTTTTCTTTCTGCCCTAACAAACGATCAAACAACTTCCACTCTCGAGGGCCATGATGCGGTGACTGTCCTATCGTCCGCTCTTGTATGCTGGATTGCACTATTTCACTATATTAAGGGGAGGTGCCTTCACACACCTATTAGGTGGAATATCTTCCGCCCCAGCGGAGCCGCCGGCGCCTCTCTTGCGAAATGTGTGACATTCAAAACAACAACCAAAGTTGCCGTCGCTTTCCTTCCCTACCCACCTGCAATGGCTGGAGCAGCAGCAGCAGCAGAAGAAATAGTCTCATGGGGTCAGAGGAATGGCAGTGAAGCGCGATCTATGAATTTCACTAGCCAGGTCTGTCTCCCAATTGAACATTATTACTCTCTCGGCGCACACGTCGCCACCACGGTTTCCGTGACAGCAGCAGCATCATGATGTTGCGTCTATTGTAAGTCCGGAACCGGGTTATTCGGCTGTTCGCGAACAGTCAGGTTTTAACCTTGCCTAACAAACGATCAAACAACTTCCACTCTCGAGGTGCGGTACGGTGACTGTCCTATCGTCCGCTCTTGTATGCTGGATTGCACTATTTCACTATATTAAGGGGAGAGGGTGCCTTCACACACATATTCGATGTGAAATATCTTCCGCCCCCCAGCGGAGCGCTTCGGCGCCTCTGCGAAGCAAAACGCGGCATTCAAAAACAACAACCAAAATTGCCGTCGATTTCCTCTCCCTGCCCTGCAATGGCTGGAGCAGAAGGAGAGCGAGAGAGAGAATAGTCTCATTGGGTCAGAGGAATGGCAGTGGAGCGGGCTAATGGCGAGTAGGCTCGCGATCTATCAATTACACTAGCCAGGTCGCTCTCCCTATTGAACATTATTACTCTCTCTCGGCGCACACGTCGCCACTGCGGTTTCCGCGACAGCAGCAGCAGCAGCATCATGATGTTGCATCCACCAATTAGTCCGGAACCGGGTTATTCGGCTGTCTGCGAACAGTCCGGTTTTAACCTTACCCAACAAACAACATCCACTCTCGAGGTGCGGTACGGTGAATGTCCTATCGTCCGACCTTGTATGCTGGATTGCACTATTTCACTATATTAAGGGGAGAGGGTGCCTTCACACACATATTCGGTGTGAAATATCTTCCGCCCCCCAGCGGAGCGCCTCTGTGAAGCAAAGCGCGGCATTCAAAACAACAACCAAAATTGCCGTCGCTTCCCTGCCCTGCAATGGCTGGAGCAGAAGGAGAGAGATTTTAGTCTCATTGGATCAGAGGAATGGCAGTGGAGCGGGCTTATGGCGAGTAGGCTCGCGCTCTATCAATTACACTTGCCAGGTCTCTCTTCCGTTTGGACATTATTTACTCCGTCTCTCTCTCGGCGCACACGTCGCCACCCTACTAGTTTCCTTCACAGCATATGCTGCGGCCTTTCAGTCCGGGCTCCCCTTCGCCTTGCTGTCTGCCCAACTTAGCGGACTTGCGTTGGCTGATCACCCCGTCTTCGCGTCTGTGCCGGCCTTCAATGCAGCGCCCAACCGTCTCTTGACCGAGATTCATTGCACTATTCCACGCGCAAACGGCGACCCTAAATGTGCATAGACAACGCTCATGGTTCAACACGACCAGGGCGCAGTCTGGGAGCCGAGTATACTAAAAAGAGAGTTTAGCAGCCAAAACTCGTCAAAGCACACGTTGGGTTACCCCATCACCTAACAACGATGATGGCGGTTCCCACCCGTGAAATACACAACCTAACCAATATTGGGCGACGATGGCGCTCATGAGCCCACGCCCCCACAAACAGTAAGAGAAAGAGAGAGAGGAGGAGATGGGCCAATGTGCGGTCCCTCGCCCAATGTCTTATGCCTCGCTGGGGCAAAGAGAAGAGAAGAGGAGCGGATAAGGGAGGAGATTGGCCAACGTGCGGTCCCTCGCCCAATGTCGGCTGCCTCGCTGGAGCTGGGTAAAGAGGAGAGGAGCGGATAAGGGAGGAGATTGGCACACACGGTGGCGCTGCCGGCGCCGAGGATAGCAAGAGAAGGTGCAGTTTGATCTGATCATCTGGTTTGCTATTTCTCTAAGGCCAACGTGCGGTCCCTCGCCCAATGTCGGCTGCCTCGCTGGGGCAAAGAGAAGAGGAGAGGATAAGGGAGGAGATTGGCACACACGGTGGCGCTGCCGGCGCCGAGGATAGCGAGAGAAGGTGCAGTTTGATCTGATCATCTGGTTTGCTATTTCTCTAAGGCCAACGTGCGGTCCCTCGCCCAATGTCTTCTGCCTCGCTGGGGCAAAGAGAAGAGGAGCGGATAAGGGAGGAGATTCGCCAACGTGCGGTCCCTCGCCCAATGTCGGCTGCCTCGCTGGAGCTGGGGCAAAGAGGAGCGGATAAGGGAGGAGATTGGCACACACGGTGGCGCTGCCGGCGCCGAGGATAGCAAGAGAAGGTGCAGTTAGATCTGATCATCTGGTTTGCTATTTCTCTAAGGCCAACGTGCGGTCCCTCGCCCAATGTCTTCTGCCTCTCTCTCAATCTCACTATTTTGGCCGCCGTGATAGGCGCCGCCAACAGCAGCAGCTACCTGGTTGATCCTGCCAGTAGTCATATGCTTGTCTCAAAGATTAAGCCATGCATGTGTAAGTACAAGCCGATTTAAGGCGAAACCGCGAATGGCTCATTAAATCAGCTATGTTTCATTGGATCTGTAAACCCACTTACTTGGATAACTGTGGCAATTCTAGAGCTAATACATGCAATTGGTCTCTGACCGCAAGGGAAGAGCGCTTTTATTAGTTCAAAACTGGTCGGGCCCCGGTCCGTAACCCACCTGTGGTGAATCTGAATAACTTCGGGCTGAGCGCACGGTCTCCGCACCGGCGCCGCTTCTTTCAAGTGTCTGCCTTATCAGCTTTCGATTGTAGGTTATGCGCCTACAATGGCTATAACGGGTAACGGGGAATCAGGGTTCGATTCCGGAGAGGGAGCCTGAGAAACGGCTACCACATCTAAGGAAGGCAGCAGGCACGCAAATTACCCACTCCCGGCACGGGGAGGTAGTGACGAAAAATAACGATGTGAGTCTCATCCGAGGCCTCGCAATCGGAATGAGTACACTTTAAATCCTTTAACGAGTATCCATTGGAGGGCAAGTCTGGTGCCAGCAGCCGCGGTAATTCCAGCTCCAATAGCGTATATTAAAGTTGTTGCGGTTAAAAAGCTCGTAGTTGGATCTCAGTTCCGGACTGACGGTGCACCGCCGGTGTTTACTGTCACGCTCGAACAACCGCCCGCCCTCACGGATGCTCTTTGTCGAGTGTCCCGAGTGGCCGGAGAGTTTACTGAAAAAATTAGAGTGCTCAGAGCAGGCTATTTGAATGGCCCGAATGGTGATGCATGGAATAATGGAATAGGACCTCGGTTCTATTTTGTTGGTTTTCGGAACCAGAGGTAATGACTAATCGGAACAGGCGGGGCATTCGTATTGCGGCTAGAGGTGAAATTCTTGGACCGTCGACGAACTACTGCAAGCATTTGCCAAGGATGTTTTCATTAATCAAGAACGAAAGTTAGAGGTTCGAAGGCGATCAGATACCGCCCTAGTTCTAACCATAAACGATGCCAACTAGCGATCCGCCGGCGTTATTCCCATGACCCGGCGGGCAGCTTCGGAAACCAAAGTCTTTGGGTTCCGGGGAAATATGGTTGCAAGCTGAAACTTAAAGGAATTGACGGAAGGGCACCACCAGGAGTGGAGCCTGCGGCTTAATTTGACTCAACACGGGAAACCTCACCAGGCCCAGACACCGGAAGGATTGACAGATTGAGAGCTCTTTCTCGATTCGGTGGGTGGTGGTGCATGGCCGTTCTTAGTTGGTGGAGCGATTTGTCTGGTTAATTCCGATAACGAACGAGACTCTGGCCTACTAAGTAGTCGACGGATCTCCAGAAAATGGTGTCCAGTTCGCAACTTCTTCTTAGAGGGATAAGCGGCAATTCTAGCCGCACGAGATTGAGCAATAACAGGTCTGTGATGCCCTTAGATGTTTCTGGGCGCGCAGCTACACTGAAGGGATCAACGAGTTTTCCCCCTCCGAGAGGC
>NW_024742998.1:0-2500 GCF_018991925.1 Homarus americanus | reverse complement strand
ATCTAGCCTGACCGTGGTAAAGTCTAACGGGGGACCTTAAATTTTATAGATTAATAATACAGGCAACTACCTAACCTAACCAACCACTACCGGGCCGCCGGAGGTTTCGTCGATGTCGAAATCCTCTTCCTTCTTGTATTGGCAAGGGGAGTTTGCTTTAACTTACGTATGCTAGCCTAAGTAAAAATAGATGCCTCTTCCTTATTGGTGTTGTCGATGGCACAGCACAGCACAGCACCGTGCCTATGACGAAATCAACTTCATTAAACTCAACTCATACTTCAAATGCACCAAGAGAACTTGCACACCCGAATGGGAGACCGTCAGAGTCAATCGAGGGTCGATTTAATAGCATACTATACAAAATGATCCGAGAATCTGCACATACCGAGTGGGAGACGGTCGTGAAAGCGTCCGCCCTTGTACGCTGGATGGAACTATTTCACTATAGTAAGGGGTAGGGGCACCTCGGTCATATTATACAACATACCAAAGAAGTTCCACACCCGCATGGGAGACCGTCAGATTCAATCGGGGGTCGATTTAATAGCATACTACAGAAACTTGCACACCCGAATGGAAGACTGTCAAAGTCAATTGGGGGTCGATTTAATAGCATACTACAGAAACTTGCACACCCGAATGGGAGACCGTCAAAGTCAATCGGGGGTGGATTTGATAGCATACTACAGAAACTTGCACACCCGAATGGGAGACCGTCAAAGTCAATCGGGGGTCGATTTGATAGCATACTACAGAAACTTGCACACCCGAATGGGAGACAGTCAAAGTCAATCGGGGGTCGATTTAATAGCATACTACAGAAACTTGCACACCCGAATGGGAGACAGTCACAGTCAATCGGGGGTCGATTTAATAGCATACTACAGAAATTTGCACACCCTAATGGGAGACAGTCAAAGTCAATCGGGGGTCGATTTAATATCATACTACAGAAACTTGCACACCCGAATGGGAGACCGTCAAAGTCAATCGGGGGTCGATTTAAGAGCATACTTTACAAAATGATCCGAGAATCTGCACACACCCAGTGGGAGACGGTGATGAAAACGACCGCCCTTGTAAGCTGGATGGCACTATTTCACTATAGTAAGGGGTAGAGGCACCTCGGTCATATTGTACAACATACCAGAGAAGTTCCACACCCGCATGGGAGACCGTCAAAGTGAATCGGGGGTCGATTTGATAGCATACTACAGAGAACTTGCACACCCGAATGGGAGACCGTCAAAGTCAATCGGGGGTCGATTTAATAGCATACTAGAGAAACTTGCACACCCGAATGGGAGACAGTCAAAGTGAATCGGGGGTCGATTTAATAGCATACTACAGAAACTTGCACACCCGAATGGGAGACCGTCAAAGTCAATCGGGGGTCGATTTAATAGCATACTACAGAAACTTGCACACCCGAATGGGAGACCGTCAAAGTCAATCGGGGGTCGATTTGATAGCATACTACAGAAACTTGCACACCCGAATGGGAGACAGTCAAAGTCAATCGGGGGTCGATTTAATAGCATACTACAGAAACTTGCACACCCGAATGGGAGACAGTCAAAGTCAATCGGGGGTCGATTTAATAGCATACTACAGAAACTTGCACACCCGAATGGGAGACCGTCAAAGTCAATCGGGGGTCGATTTAATAGCATACTACAGAAACTTGCACACCCGAATGGGAGACCGTCAAAGTCAATCGGGGGTCGATTTCATAGCATACTACAGAAACTTGCACACCCGAATGGGAGACAGTCAAAGTCAATCGGGGGTCGATTTAATAGCATACTACAGAAACTTGCACACCGGAATGGGAGACCGTCAAAGTCAATCGGGGGTCGATTTAGGAGCATACTTTACAAAATGATCCGAGAATCTGCACACACCGAGTGGGAAACGGTGATGAAAACGTCCGCCCTTGTACGCTGGATGGCACTATTTCACTATCGTAAGGGGTAGAGGCACCTCGGTCATATTGTACAACATACCAAAGAAGTTCCACACCCGCATGGGAGACCGTCAGAGTCAATCGGGGGTCGATTTAATAGCATACTACAGAAACTTGCACACCAATGGGAGACCGCTACAACGCTAATCGGGGAAGGATTAATAGCATACTACAGAAACTTGCACACCCGAATGGGAGACCGTCAAAGTCAATCGGGATCGATTTGATAGCATACCACAGAAACTTGCATTACCCGAATGGGAGACCGTCAAAGTCAATCGGGAGTCGATTTAATAGCATACAGAAACTTGCACACCCGAATAACGGGGAGACCGTCAAAGCCAATCGGGGCCGATTTGATAGCATACTACAGAAACTTGCACACCCAAATGGGAGACAGTCAAAGTCAATCGGGGGTCGATTTAATAGCATACTACATAAACTTGCACACCCGAATGGGAGACAGTCAAAGTCAATCGGGGGTCGATTTAATAGCATACTACAGAAACTTGCACACCCGAATGGGAGACC
>NW_024742997.1:0-31073 GCF_018991925.1 Homarus americanus | reverse complement strand
TATAGTAATGTCCCCTGATCGAGTAAAACAAAGGCCCCTAATCAAGTATATCAATGTCCCCTTATCGAGCATAACAAAGGCCCCTGGTCGAGTATAACAAACCCCCCTCATCGAATATTACAAAGTCCCCAAATCAGGTATAACAAAGTCCCCTTATTGAGTATAACAAAGTCCCCTGGTTGACCATAACAAAGGCCCCTGGTAGAGTATAACAAAGTCCCTTAATCGAATATAACAAAGCCCCCTTATCGAGTATAACAAAGGCCACTGGTCGAGCATAACAAAGCACCCTGGTCGAGTATAACAAAGCCCCCTAATCGAGTATAACAACGTCCCCTGATCGCGTATATCAAACCCCCCTGGTCGAGCATAAAAAAGGCCCTCATCGAGTATAACAAGGTCTCATGATCGAGTATAACAAATTCTCCGGGTTCGAGTATAACAAAAGCCCCTGATATAGTATAACAAAGGCCCCTGATCGGCGTATAACAAAGGCCCCTGGTCGAGTATATCAAAGCCCACTGATCGTGTATATCAAAGTCCCCTGATCGAGTATAACAAAGGCCCCTAATCGAGTCTAACAAAGTCCCCTGATCGAGTATAGCAAAGGCTCTTGATCGAGTATAACAAATGCCCCTCATCGAGTATAACAAAGTCCCCTAATCGAATATAACAAAGCCCCCTGATCGAGGATAACAAAATGCCAATGGTCGAGCATAACAAAGGTCCCTGGTTGAGTATAACAAAGTCCTCTGATCGAGTTTAACAAAGTCCACTCATCGAGTATAACAAAGTCCCCTGATCGAGTATAACAAAGTCCCCTGATCGAGTATATCAAAGCCCCCTCATCGAGTATAACAAAGTCCCCTAATCGAGTATAACAAAGTCCCTGGTCGAGTATAACAAAGGCCCCTAATCGAGTATAACAAAGTACCCTGATCGAGTATAACAAAGGCCCCTGATGGAGTATAACAAAGTCCCCTTATCGAGCATAACAAAGGCCCCTGGTCGAGTATAACAAGGTCTAATGATCGAGTATAACAAATTCCCCTGGTTCGAGTATAATAGAAGCCCCTGATAGAGTATAACAAAGGCTCCTGATCGAGTATAACAAAGTCCCGTGATCGAGCATAACAAAGGCCCCTGGTCGAGGATAAAAAAGCCCCCATGATCGAATAATACAAAGTCCCCTAATCAAGTATAACACATCCCCTGATCGAGTATAACATATCCCCTGATCGAGTATAACAATGTCCCCTAATCGAGCATAACAAAGACCCCTGGTCGAGTATAACAAAGCCCCCCTCATCGAATATTACAAAGTCCCCAAATCAGGTATAACAAAGTCCCATGATCGGGTATAACAAAGTCCCCTGGTCGAAGAAAACAAAGCCCCCTGATCCAGTAAAACAAGTCCCCTGATTGAGTATAACAAAGTCCCCTGGTTGACCATAACAAAGGCCCCTGGTAGAGTATAACAAAGTCCCTTAATCGAATATAACAAAGCCCCCTAATTGTGTATAACAATCGCCACTGAACGAGCATAACAAAGCACCCTGGTCGAGTATAACAAATTCCCTTGAACCTTTATAACAAAGGCCCTGATCGAGTATAACAAAGTCCCCTGATCGAGTATAACAAAGTTCCCTGGTCGAGTATAAAAAAGTCCCCTGATCGAGTACAACAGTCTCCTGATCGAGTAAAACAAAGGCCCCCGTTTGAGTATAATAAAGTCTCCTCATCGAGTATAACAAAGTCCCCTGATCGAGTAAAACAAAGTCCCCTGGCCAAGTATAACAAAGTCCCCTGCGAGGATATCAAAGCCCCCTAATCGAGTATAACAAAGTCCCCTAATCGAGAATAACAAAGTCCCCTGGTCGAGTATAACAAAGTCTCCTGATGGAGTAAAAAAAGTCCAATGATCGAGTATAACAAAGTCCCCTGGTCGAGTATAACAAATTCCCGTGATCGAGCATAACAAAGCCGCCTGATCGAGTATAAAAAAGTCCCCTGATCGAGTGCCACAAAGTCCCCTGATCGAGTATAACAAAGGCCCCCGGTTGAGTGTAACAAAGTCTCCTGATCGAGTATAACAAAGTCCCCTGATCGAGTATAATACATCCCCTGATCGAGTATAACATATCCCCTGATCGTATATAACAAGGTCCCCTGGTCGAGATAGTAATGTCCCATGATCGAGTATAACAAAGCCCCCTCATCGAGTATGACAAAGGCCCCTGATGGAGTATAACAAAGGCCCTGATCGAGTATAACAAAGTCCCCTGGTCGAGTATAACAAAGTCCCCTGATCGAGTACAACAAAGTCTCCAGATCGAGTGTAACAAAGGCCCCCGTTTGAGTATAATAAAGACTCCTGATTGAGTATAACAAAGTCCCCTGATCGAGTATAACACATCCCCTGATCGAGTATAACAAAGCCCAATTATCGAGTATAACAAAGTCCCCTGAAGGAGTATAACAAAGTCCCCTTATCGAGTATAACACATACCCTGATCGAGTATAAGAAAGCCCAATCATCGAGTATAACAAAGTCCAATGATCGAGTATAACAAAGTCTCCTGGTCGAGTATAACAAAGTCCGTTGGTCGAGTATAACAAAGTCTCCTGATCGAGTAAAGCAAAGTCCACTGATCGAGTATAACAAAGTCCCTGATCGAGTATAACAAAGTCCCCTAATCGAGTATATCAAAGCCCCCTGATCGAGTATAACAAAGGCCCCTATTCGAATATAACAAAGTCTCCTGATCGAGTCAAACAAACTCCAATGATCCAGTATAACAAAGTCCCCTGGTCGTGTATAACAAAGCCCCCTTATAGAGTATAACAAAGGTCCCTGGTCGAGTATAACAAAGGCCCCTATTCGAGTATAACAAAGTCTCCTGATCGAGTAAAACAAAGTCCAATGATCGTGTATAACAAAGTCCCCTTGTCGAGTATAATAAAGTCCCCTCATCGAGATTAACAAATTCCCTTGATCGAGAATATCAAAGCCCCCTGGTCGCGTATAATAAAGGCCCCTCATGGAGTATAACAAAGTCTCATGATCGAGAATAACGAAGTCCCCTGGTTCGAGTATAACAAAAGCCCTTGATCGAGCATAACAAAGGCCCCTCATCGAGTATAACAAAGTCCTCTAATCGAGTATAACAAACGCCCCTCATCGAGTCTAACAAAGGCCCCTCATCGAGTATAACAAAGTCACCTAATCGAATATAACAAAGCCCCTTATCGAGTATAACAAAGTCCCCTCATCGAATATAAGAAAGCCCCCTGATCGAACATAACAAAGTCCCCTGATCGAGTATAACAAAGTCCCATGGTCGAGTATAACAAATTTCCCTGATCGAGTATAACAAAGTCCCCTGTTCGAGTATAATAAAGGCCCTGTTCGAGTATAACTAAGTCTCATAATCGAGTATAACAAATTCCCCTGGTTCGAGTATAACAAAAGCCCCTGATGTGGTATAACAAAGGCCCCTGATCGAGTAAACAAGCGGCTCTGATCGAGTATAACAAAGTCCCCTGATAGAGTATAACAAAGTTCCATGGTTGAGTATAACAAAGCCTCCTGATCGAGTATAACAAAGTCCCCTGATCGAGTATAACACATCCCGTGATCGAGTATAACATATCCCCTGATCGTGTATTACAAAGTTCCCTGGTCGAGTATAGTAATGTCCCCTGATCGAGTATAACAAAGCCCCCTCCTCCAGTATAACAAAGTCTCCTGGTCGAGTATAACAAAGTCCCCTGATCAAGTATAACAAAGTCCTCTGATCAAGTATAATAAAGTCCCCTGATCGAATATAAGAAAGTCCCCTGATCGAGTAAAACAAAGTCCCCTAGTCGAGTATAACAAAGTCCCCTGGTCGAGTATAACAAAGCCCCCTGATCGAATATAACAAAGCCCTTTCATCAGGTATAACAAAGTCCCCTCATCGAATATAACAAAGTCCCCTGATCTAGTATAACAAAGCCCCCTGGTCGAGTATAACAAATTCCCTTGATCGAGTATAACAAAGGCCCTGATCGAGTATTACAAAGTCCCCTGATCGAGTATAACAAATTCCCCTGGTTCGAGTATAACAAAAGCCCCTGATATAGTATAACAAAGGCCCCTGATCGAGTATAACAAAGGCCCCTATTCGAGTATAACAAAGTAACCTGATCGAGTAAACAAAAGATGAGATTATCTCATGTGACTGTGCTTTCATGACTAATTTCATATTAATGAATATTAATTGGATGTTTCATTCTTCCATCAGACCTACTTTCTTAAAGAATAAAAAAAATAGTAAATATAGTAACATTATCGCGTCATGTAAGATACAATTTTAAACCTATCACAGATAAGCTCATAAAAAATTGAACCAAAGAACATAAGTTCAAATCCTTTATAATGACAAAATATGAAGTTCTAAAAGTGCTTCTGAACTTTACTCTTTCTCTTGTACAGCTTGCTCTCTTCTCGTTGCAGTGTCCAGCAATAGTCGCCCATCATGTTAGGACTGAATTGTCCCTGATATCTGCTCTCCATTATGGCAATATCTTGTTGAAATCTTTCGCCGTGTTCATCACTAACGTCTCCAAGGTTACCTGGGAAAAATTCAATATGAGAGTGGAAAAAATGCAATTTCAAGGACATCCTTGCTCCCAATGCATGATAATTCTGAAGCATGGTTGGTACGATTTCTTTGTAGTTGTCAGCACGATAGTTTCCAAGAAAATTCTTTGACACATTGACAAATGATTCCCATTCTTTTTTCTCCAGTGGGTTCAATGTTTTGGTGAATTCGCTATCATTAACTAGTATACGAATTTGTGGTCCATTCAAGACACCTGCTTTCAACTTGGCTTCGGAAACCACACCACCTAGTTTCTGAGATAAGTATAGAGTCCCAGCACCGAATTGATCCATAGCTTTGATGAAATTTTTAGCCAAACCGAGCTTTAGATGCAGTGGAGGCAAAAATATCTTTTCTGGATCTACAAGCGGATTGTGAGCACAGTTAAACCTTCCAGGCGTATCTCTTGGTCTTGTCGGCCAATCCTTTCTCACATAGTGCTCTGCATCAGCTCTGCTGTTCCACAAGCACAAAAAGCACATGTGCTTTGTGTAGCCACTCTGAAGGCCCAGTAGTAAACTGATGACTTTGAGATCGCCACATATCTTCCACTGGTATTTTAGGAAGTTTTACTTTAATCACGGAAACGATTTTTTTCTCCTAAAAAATGCTGTTTTTATTTAGTTTTACTTCTCCTAGTGAAAACACTCAATTTTGATTAAAAACAGTGAAATTCGTTGGTTACTCGATCAGGGGGCTTTGTTTTCCTCGATCAATGGACTTTGTTATACTCCATCAGGGCCTTTCTTATACTCCATCAGGGGCCTTTGTTATACTCGACCAGGGGACTTTCTTATACTCGATCAGGGGACTTTGTTATACTTGATCAGGGGACTTTGTAATATTCGATGAGGGGGGCTTTGTCATACTCGACCAGGCTCCTTTGTTATGCTCGATAAGGGGACTTTGTTATATTCGTTTAGGGGGCTTTGTTTTCCTCGATCAGGGGACTTTCTTATACTCCATCATGGTCTTTGTTATACTCCATCAGGGGCCTTTGTTATACTCGACAAGGGGAATTTGTTATACTCGATCAGGGGACTTTGTTATACTTGATCAGGGGCCTTTGTTATACTCGATTAGGGGACATTACTGTACTCGACTAGGGAACTTTGTTATACACGATCAGGGGATATGTTATACTCGATCAGGATATGTGTTATACTCGATGAGGGGTCTTTGTTATACTCGATCAGGGGACTTTGTTATACTCGATCAGGGGGCTTTGTTTTCCTCGTTAAGGGGACTTTGTTATACTCCATCAGGGTCTTTGTTATTCTCCATTAGGGGCATTTGTGATAACCCATCAGGGTCTTTGTAATACTCCATTAGGGGCCTTTGTTATACTCAAACAGGGGACTTTGTTTTACTCGATCAGGGGACTTTGTTATACTTGATCAGGGGACTTTGAATTATTCGATCACGGGGGCTTTGATATGCTCGACCAGGGGCCTTTGTTATGCTCGATAACGGGACTTTGTTATACTCGATCTGGAGGCTTTGTTACACTCAACCGGGGGCCTTTGTTATACTCGATGAGGGGCCTTGGTTATACTCGACCAGGGGACTTTATTATACTCGATCAAGGGAATTTGTTATACTCGACCAGGGGACTTTGTTATACTCGATAAGGGGACTTTGTTATGCTCGATCAGGGGACTTTGTTTTACTCGTTTAGGGGCCTTTGTTATACTCGATCAAGGGCCTTTGTCATACTCGATCAGAGGACTTTGTTAGACTCGATGAGGGGTCTTTGTTATAGTCGATGAGGGGCCTTTTTTATACTCAATCATGGGCCTTTGTTATACTCAACCAGGGGACTTTGTTATACTCGATCAGGGGAATTTGTAATACTCGACCAGGGGACTTTGCTATACTCGATCAGGGGAATTTGTTATACTCGACCAGGGGACTTTGTTATACGCAATCAGGGGACTTTGTTATACTCGACCAGGGGACTTTGATTTACTCGATGAGGGGATTTTTTTAAATTCGACCAGGGGAATTTGGTATACTCGATCAGGTGCCTTTATTATACTCGATCAAGGGCTTTTGTTATACTCGATGAGGGGACTTTGTTATACTCGATCAGAGGACTTTGTTATACTCGATTAGGGGCTTTGTTATACTCGATCAGGGGACATCACTATACTAGACCAGGGAACTTTGTTATACGCGATCAGGTGATATGTTATACTCGATCAGGGGATGTGTTACCTCGATCAGGGGACTTTGTTATACTCGATCAGGGGCCTTTGTTATACTAGATCAGGGGACTTTGCTATACTCGATGAGGGGCCTTTATTATATATGACCAGAGGACATTGTTATACTCGATTTGGGGACTTTGTTATACTCGATGAGAGGGATTGTTATACTCGATCAGGGGAATTTGTCATTCACGACCAGGGTCCTTTGTTATGCTCGACCAGTGGCCTTTGTTATAATCGATCAGGAGGACGTTGTTATATTCGATTAGGGGACTTTGATATACGTGATGAGGGGCATTTGTTTTTCTCGATCAAGGGCCTTTGCTATACTCGATCAGGGGATTTTGTTATACTAGATCAGGGGACTTTGTTATACTCGATCTGAGGACTTTGTTATACTCGATCAGGGGACTTTGTTATACTCGACCAGGGGACTTTGTTATACTCGATCAGGGGACTTTGTTATACTCGACCAGGGAACTTTGTTATACTCGATCTGAGGACTTTGTTATACTCGACCAGGGGACTTTGTTATACTCGATTAGGTGACTTTGTTATACTCGATCAGGGGTATTTGTTTTCCCTCGATCAGGGGACTTTGTTATACTCCATCATGGTCTTTGTTATATTCGATCAGGGGACATTGTTATACTCGATTAGAGGAATTTGTTATACTTGATCAGGGGACTTTGTTATACTCGATGAGGGGTCTTTGTTATACTTGATCAGGGGACATTACTATACTCGACCAGGGAACTTTGTTATACACGATCAGGGGATATGTTATACTCGATCAGGGGATGTGTTATACTCAACCGGGGGCGTTTGTTATACTCGATCATGGGCCATTGTTATACTCGATCAGGTGACTTTGTTATATTCGACCATGGGACTTTGTTATACTCGATCAGGGGACTTTGTTATACTCGATCATGGGCCTTTATTATACTCAATCAAGGGCCTTTGTTATACTCGATCACGGGACTTTGTTATACTCGACCAGGGGACTTTGTTATACTCGATCAGGGGCCTTTGTTATACTCGACAAGGGGACTTTGTTATACTCGATAAGGCGACTTTGTTATACTCGATCACGATGCTTTGTTATACTCAACCGGGGGCTTTTGTTATATTCGATCAGGGGCCTTTGTTATACTCGATCAAGGGACTTTGTTATACTCGATCAGGGGACTTTGTTATAATCGTTGAGGGTGTTTTGTTTTCCTCGATCAAGGGGCTTTGTTATATTCCATCAGGGTCTTTGTTATGCTCCATCAGGGGCCTTTGTTATACTTGATCACTGGAGTTTGTAATATTCGATGTGGGGGGCTTTGTTATACTCGACCAGGGGCCTTTGTTATGCTCGATAAGGGACTTTGTTATACTCGATTAGGGGCCCTTGTTATTCTCGACCAGAGGACTTTGTTATACTCGACCAGAGGACTTTGTTATACTCGTTGATTGTATTTGTTATACTCGACCAGAGGACTTTGTTATACTCGATGATTGGACTTTGATATACTCGATTAGGGGGCTTTGATATACTCGATCAGGGGACTTTGTTATAATCGATCAGGGGACTTTGTTATACTCGATGATTGGGCTTTGTTATACTCGATCAGGGGACTTTGTTATACTCGACCAGGGTCCATTGTTATGCTCGACCAGTGGCCTTTGCTATACTCGATCTGGGGGCTTTGTTATATTCGATTAGGGGACTTTGTTTTACTCGACTTGGGGCCTTTGTTATGGTCAACCAGGGGACTTTGTTATACTCAATCAGGGGACTTTGTTATACTCGATAAGAGGGCTTTGTTTTCCTCGATCAGGGGACTTTGTTGTACTCGACCAGTGGACTTTGTTAGACTCGATGAGAGGCCTTTGTTGTACTCAATCATGAGACATTGTTATATTCAACCAGGGGACTTTGTTATACTCGATCAGGGGGCTTTGTTATATTCGATTAGGGGACTTTGTTATACTCGATGAGGGGACTTTGTTATACTCGACCTGGGCCCTTTGTTATGCTCGATTAGGGGACTTTGTTATGCTCGATCAGGGGCCTTTGTTATACTATATCAGGGGCTTTTGTTATACTCGAACCAAGGGAATTTGTTATACTCGATCATGAGACTATGTTATACTCGATCAGGGCCTTTATTATACTTGACCAGGGGGGTTTGATATACTCGATCAGGTTACTTTGTTATATTCGGTATGGGGGCTTTATTATACTCGATCAGGGGACTTTGTTATACTCGATCAGGGGACTTTGTTATACTCGATCAGGGGGCTTTGTTAAACTCGACCAGGGTGCTTTGTTATACTCGATCAAGGGAATTTGTTATACTCGATCAGGGGGCTTTATTTTCCTCGATCAGGGGACTTTGTTATACTCCATCATGGTCTTTGTTATACTCCATCATAGGCCTTTGTTATACTCGACAAGGGGACTTTGTTATACTCGATCAGGGGACTTTGTTATACTTGATCAGGGGCCTTTGTTATACTCAATTATGGGACATTACTATACTCGACCAGGGAACTTTGTTATACACGATCAGGGATATGTTATACTCGATCAGGATATGTGTTATACTCGATGAGGGGTCTTTGTTATACTCGATTAGGTGACTTTGTTATACTCGATCAAGGGGGCTTTGTTTTCCTCGATCAGGGGACTTTGTTATACTCCATCAGGGAATTTGTTATTCTCCATTAGGGGCCTTTGTTATACTCCATCAGGGTCTTTGTTATACTCCATTAGGGGCCTTTGTTATACTCAAACAGGGGACTTTGTTTTTCTCGATCAGGGGACTTTGTTATACTTGATCAGGGGACTTTGTATTATTCGATCACGGGGGCTTTGATATGCTCGACCAGGGGCCTTTGTTATGCTCGATAACGGAGTTTGTTATACTCGATCTGGAGGCTTTGTTATACTCAACCGTGGGATCTGGAGGCTTTGTTATACTCAACCGGGGCCTTTTATTATACCTGATGAGGGGCCTTTGGTTATAATTTCGACCATGGAAATTTGTTATACTCGATCAAGGGAATTTGTTATACTCGACCAGGGACTTTGTTATACTCGATAAGGGACTTTGTTATACCTGATTAGGGCCTTTGTTATACCTTCCGGGATCAAGGGCCTTTTGCTATACTCGATCAGGGGATTTTGTTATTCTAGATCAGGGGACTATGTTATACTCGATTAGGCGACTTTGTTATATTCGATGAGGGGACTTTGTCATACTCGATCAGGAGGCTTTGTTTTCCTCGATCAGGGGACTTTGGTATACTCCATCATGGTCTTTGTTATACTCGATGAGGGGTCTTTGTTATACTCGATCAGGGGATATGTTATGTTCGATCAGGGGGTGTGTTATACTCAACCGGGGACGTTTGTTATACTCGATCATGGGCCTTTGTTATACTCGATGAGGTGACTTTGTTATACTCGACCATGGGACTTTGTTATACTCGATCAGGGGACTTTGATATACTCGATCAGGGGTCTTTATTATACTCAATCAAGGGCCTTTGTTATACTCGATCAGGTGACTTTGTTATACTCGACCAGGGGACTTTGTTATACTCGATCAGGGGCCTTTATTATCCTCAATCAAGGGCCTTTGTTATACTCGATGAGGCAACTTTATTATACACGACGAGGGGACTTTGTTATATTCGACCAGGGGACTTTGTTATACTCGATCAGGGGACTTTGTTATACTCGACCAGGGGGCTTTGTTATACTCAATCTGAGGACATTGTTATACTCGAACAGGGGACGTTATTATACTCAATCAAGGGCCTTTGTTATACTCAATCAGGGGACTTTGTTATACTCGACCAGGGGACTTTGTTATACTCGATCAGGGGCCTTTATTATACTCAATCAAGGGCCTTTGTTATACTCGACCGTGGGACTTTGTTATACTCGATCAGGGGACTTTGATATACTCGATCAGGGGTCTTTATTATGCTCAATCAAGGGCCTTTGCTATACTCAATCAAGGTGCCTTTGTTATACTCCATCAGGGGACTTTGTTATACTCAACCAGGGGACTTTGTTATACTCGACCAGGGGACTTTGTTATACTCGATCTGGGGACATTGTTATACTCGACCTGGGGACTTTGTTATACTCGATCTGAGGTCTTTGTTATACTCGATCAGGGGACTTTGTTATACTCGACCAGGGAACTTTGTTATACACGATTAGGGGATATGTTATACTCGATCAGGGGGATGTGTTATACACGACCAGGGGACATTGTTATACACGATCACGATGCTTTGTTATACTCAACCGGGGGCCTTTGTTATATTCGATCAGGGGCCTTTGTTATACTCGATCGAGGGACTTTGTTATACTCGATCAGGGGACTTTGTTATACTCGTTGAGGGTGCTTTGCTTTCCTCGATCAATGGACTTTGTTATACTCCATCAGGGTCTTTGTTATACTCCATCAGGGGCCTTTGTTATACTCGACAAGGGGACTTTGTTTTACTCGTTCAGGGGACTTTGTTGTACTTGATCAGTGGACTTTGTAATATTCGATCAGGGGGGCTTTGTTATACTCGACCAGGGGCCTTTGTTATGCTCCATAAGGGGACTTTGTTATACTCGATCAGGGGCCTTTGTTATACTTGATCAGGGGACTTTGTTATACTCGACCAGGGGACTTTGTTATACTCGATTATAGGACTTTGTTATACACGATCAGGGGACTTTGTTTTAATCAATCAGGGGACTTTTTTATATTCGATCAGAGGACTTTGTTATACTCGATGAGGGGCCTTTATTATACTCGATCAGGGGCTTTTTTGTTTGTTTTAGTTTGCTGATTCATGATATTGCATATCTACACCTGCATGATTTGTAATTACTCTGAAATTAACAAAACATGGAACGTCGCAAGTGTGTGAACGGTGCTGACAGTTTTTGCTACATATGTGGTGCCTTCACTCCTGGTAGCCTCAAGAAACCAATCACAAAAGCTGTTCGACTGAACTACAAAAGTTACTTCAAATGTCATTTGGGTGACAAGACAAGAAATGGGCACCTCATGTAGCCTGTAAGTCTTGTGTTAACCACCTGAGCGAGTGGATGTGTGGTAAACGAAGTTCAGGAATGCCGTTTGCTGTACCAATGATATGGCGTGAACCTAAAGACCACAGTAGTGACTGCTACTTCTGTCTCACAAATATTAAGGGAATAAAAATCAAGACACGAGGCAAGGTACAGTACCCCAATATTGCTTCTGCAATCCGACCAGTACCGCACAGTGCTGAACTTCCAGTCCCAAATCCACCGACTGAACAAGAATTGAGTGATTCCGATTCTACCTCTACCTCAATGGAAACGACTACCAGGATGACTCTGAAAATACCAGGCCTAAACTATTTACTCAAGAAGCGCTTCATGATCTCATCAGGGACCTAAACTTGTCAAAAGAAAAGGCTGAAGTTTTGGGATCCAGACTAAAGAAGCGTAACTTGCTAGAAGATGGAGTGCATATCACTACAGCGCGTTACCGACATAGACAGCTGTCTGCATTTTTCAAGATGGCAAACAACCTTTGTTATTGCGAGGACGCAGTATCTCTCATGCAACAACTCTGCAAGTCTGAAACATACAAGACAGAGGATTGGAGGCTGTTTATAGACTCAGGAAAAGACTCTCTGAAAGCTGTTCTTTTACACAATGGCAATCGGCTTCCATCTGTCCCAATAGCACACGCAACAAAAATGACTGAGAGCTATGAAACAATGAAAATTCTGTTGGCCGCTATAGAGTATGAGAAACACCAGTGGAAGATATGTGCTCACAATCCGCTTGTAGATCCAGAAAAGATATTTTTGCCTCCACTGCATCTAAAGCTCGGTTTGGCTAAAAATTTCATCAAAGCTATGGATCAATTCGGTGCTGGGACTCTATACTTATCTCAGAAACTAGGTGGTGTGGTTTCCGAAGCCAAGTTGAAAGCAGGTGTCTTGAATGGACCACAAATTCGTATACTAGTTAATGATAGCGAATTCACCAAAACATTGAACCCACTGGAGAAAAAAGAATGGGAATCATTTGTCAATGTGTCAAAGAATTTTCTTGGAAACTATCGTGCTGACAACTACAAAGAAATCGTACCAACCATGCTTCAGAATTATCATGCATTGGGAGCAAGGATGTCCTTGAAATTGCATTTTTTCCACTCTCATATTGAATTTTTCCCAGGTAACCTTGGAGACGTTAGTGATGAACACGGCGAAAGATTTCATCAAGATATCGCCATAATGGAGAGCAGATATCAGGGACAATTCAGTCCTAACATGATGGGCGACTATTGCTGGACACTGCAACGAGAAGAGAGCAAGCTGTACAAGAGAAAGAGTAAAGTTCAGAAGCACTTTTAGAACTTCATATTTTGTCATTATAAAGGATTTGAACTTATGTTCTTTGGTACAATTTTTTATGAGCTTATCTGTGATAGGTTTAAAATTGTATCTTGCATGACGCGATAATGTTACTATATTTACTATTTTTTTTATTCTTTAAGAAAGTAGGTCTGATGGTAGAATGAAACATCCAATTAATATTCATTAATATTAAATTAGTCATGAAAGCACAGTCACATGAGATAATCTCATCTTTTGTTTACTCGATCAGGATACTTTGTTATACTCGAATAGGGGCCTTTGTTATACTCGATCAGGGGCCTTTGTTATACTATATCAGGGGCTTTTGTTATACACGAACCAGGGGAATTTGTTATACTCGATCAGGGGACTTTGTAATACTCGATCAGGGCCTTTGTTATACTCGATCAAGGGAATTTGTTATACTCGATCAGGGGACTTTGTTATACTAGATCAGGGGACTTTGTTATATTCGATGAGGGGACTTTGTTATACCTGATGAAAGGGCTTTGTTATACTCGATCAGGGGGCTTTGTTATACTCGATGAGGGGGCTTTTTTATACTCGATCAGGGGGCTTTGTTATATTCCATTAGGGGTCTTTGTTATACTCGATGAGGGGCATTTGTTATACTCGATCAAGCGTCTTTTCTATACTCGATCAAGGGATTTTGTTATACTAGATTAGGGGACTTTGTCATACTCGATCAGGGGGCTTTGTTATACTCGACCAGGGGTCTTTGTTATGCTCGATCAGAGGACTTTGTTATACTCGATCGGGAGACTTTGTTACACCGATCAGGGGGCTTTGTTATACCGCATCAGGGGACTTTGTTATACCGACTAGGGACTTTGTTTTTTACCTGGATCAGGACTTTCTTATGTATTCGATCAGGAACTTTTATTATACTCGATCAAGGGCCTTTTGTTATACTCGATCAGGGGACTTTGTTATACTCGATCAGGGGGCTTTGTTATATTCGATTAGGGGACTTTGTTATACTCGATGAGGGGACTTTGTTATACTCGACCTGGGCCCTTTGTTATGCTCGATTAGGGGACTTTGTTATGCTCGATCAGGGGCCTTTGTTATACTATATCAGGGGCTTTTGTTATACTCGAACCAAGGGAATTTGTTATACTCGATCATGAGACTATGTTATACTCGATCAGGGCCTTTATTATACTCGACCAGGGGGGTTTGATATACTCGATCAGGTTACTTTGTTATATTCGGTATGAGGGCTTTATTATACTCGATCAGGGGACTTTGTTATACTCGATCAGGGGACTTTGTTATACTCGATCAGGGGGCTTTGTTATACTCGACCAGGGTGCTTTGTTATACTCGATCAAGGGACTTTGTTATACTCGATCAGGGGGCTTTGTTTTCCTCGATCAGGGGACTTTGTTATACTCCATCATGGTCTTTGTTATACTCCGTCAGAGGCCTTTGTTATACTCGACAAGGGGACTTTGTTATACTCGATCAGGGGACTTTGTTATACTTGATCAGGGGGCCTTTGTTATACTCGATTAGGGGACATTACTATACTCGACCAGGGAACTTTGTTATACACGATCAGGGATATGTTATACTCGATCAGGATATGTGTTATACTCGATGAGGGGTCTTTGTAATACTCGATTAGGGGACTTTGTTATACTCGATCGTGGGGCTATGTTTTCCTCGATCAGGGGACTTTGTTATACTCTATCAGGGAATTTGTTATTCTCCATTAGGGGCCTTTGTTATACTCCATCAGGGTCTTTGTTATACTCCATTAGGGGCCTTTGTTATACTCAAACAGGGGAGTTTGTATTATTCGATCACGGGGGCTTTGATATGCTCGACCAGGGGCCTTTGTTATGCTCGATAACGGGACTTTGTTATACTCGATCTGGAGGCTTTGTTGTACTCAACCGGGGGCCTTTGTTATTCTCGATGAGGGGCCTTGGTTATACTCGACCAGGGGACTTTGTTATACTCGATCAAGGGAATTTGTTATACACTTTTGTTATATTCGATTAGGGGACTTTGTTATACTCGAAGAGGGGCATTTGTTATACTCGATCAAGGGCCTTTACTATACTCGATCAGGGGATTTTGTTATACTAGATCAGGGAACTTTGTTATACTCGATTAGGCGACTTTGTTATACTCGATGAGGGGACTTTGACATACTTGATCAGGGGGCTTTGTTTTCCTCGATCAGGGGACTTTGTTATACTCCATCATGGTCTTTGTTATACTCGATCAGGGACTTTGTTAAACTCGATTAAGGGATCTTTGTTATACTCGATGAGGGGTCTTTGTTATACTCGATCAGGGGATATGTTATACTCGATCAGGGGGTGTGTTATACTCAACCGGGGGCGTTTGTTATACTCGATCATGGGCCTTTGTTATACTCGATGAGGTGACTTTGTTATACTCGACCATGGGACTTTGTTATACTCGATCAGGGGACTTTGATATACTCGATCAGGGGTCTTTATTATACTCAATCAAGGGCCTTTGTTATACTCGATCAGGTGACTTTGTTATACTCGACCAGGGGACTTTGTTATACTCGATCAGGGGCCTTTATTATCCTCAATCAAGGGCCTTTGTTATACTCGATGAGGCAACTTTATTATACACGACGAGGGGACTTTGTTATATTCGACCAGGGGACTTTGTTATACTCGATCAGGGGACTTTGTTATACTCGACCAGGGGGCTTTGTTATACTCAATCTGAGGACATTGTTATACTCGAACAGGGGACGTTATTATACTCAATCAAGGGCCTTTGTTATACTCAATCAGGGGACTTTGTTATACTCGACCAGGGGACTTTGTTATACTCGATCAGGGGCCTTTATTATACTCAATCAAGGGCCTTTGTTATACTCGACCGTGGGACTTTGTTATACTCGATCAGGGGACTTTGATATACTCGATCAGGGGTCTTTATTATGCTCAATCAAGGGCCTTTGCTATACTCAATCAAGGTGCCTTTGTTATACTCCATCAGGGGACTTTGTTATACTCAACCAGGGGACTTTGTTATACTCGACCAGGGGACTTTGTTATACTCGATCTGGGGACATTGTTATACTCGACCTGGGGACTTTGTTATACTCGATCTGAGGTCTTTGTTATACTCGATCAGGGGACTTTGTTATACTCGACCAGGGAACTTTGTTATACACGATTAGGGGATATGTTATACTCGATCAGGGGGATGTGTTATACACGACCAGGGGACATTGTTATACACGATCACGATGCTTTGTTATACTCAACCGGGGGCCTTTGTTATATTCGATCAGGGGCCTTTGTTATACTCGATCGAGGGACTTTGTTATACTCGATCAGGGGACTTTGTTATACTCGTTGAGGGTGCTTTGCTTTCCTCGATCAATGGACTTTGTTATACTCCATCAGGGTCTTTGTTATACTCCATCAGGGGCCTTTGTTATACTCGACAAGGGGACTTTGTTTTACTCGTTCAGGGGACTTTGTTGTACTTGATCAGTGGACTTTGTAATATTCGATCAGGGGGGCTTTGTTATACTCGACCAGGGGCCTTTGTTATGCTCCATAAGGGGACTTTGTTATACTCGATCAGGGGCCTTTGTTATACTTGATCAGGGGACTTTGTTATACTCGACCAGGGGACTTTGTTATACTCGATTATAGGACTTTGTTATACACGATCAGGGGACTTTGTTTTAATCGATCAGGGGACTTTTTTATATTCGATCAGAGGACTTTGTTATACTCGATGAGGGGCCTTTATTATACTCGATCAGGGGCTTTTTTGTTTGTTTTAGTTTGCTGATTCATGATATTGCATATCTACACCTGCATGATTTGTAATTACTCTTAAATTAACAAAACATGGAACGTCGCAAGTGTGTGAACGGTGCTGACAGTTTTTGCTACATATGTGGTGCCTTCACTCCTGGTAGCCTCAAGAAACCAATCACAAAATCTGTTCGACTGAACTACAAAAGTTACTTCAAATGTCATTTGGGTGACCAAGACAAGAAATGGGCACCTCATGTAGCCTGTAAGTCTTGTGTTAACCACCTGAGCGAGTGGATGTGTGGTAAACGAAGTTCAGGAATGCCGTTTGCTGTACCAATGGTATGGCGTGAACCTAAAGACCACAGTAGTGACTGCTACTTCTGTCTCACAAATATTAAGGGAATAAAAATCAAGACACGAGGCACGGTACAGTACCCCAATATTGCTTCTGCAATCCGACCAGTACCGCACAGTGCTGAACTTCCAGTCCCAAATCCACCGACTGAACAAGAATTGAGTGATTCCGATTCTACCTCTACCTCAATGGAAGACGACTACCAGGATGACTCTGAAAATACCAGGCCTAAACTATTTACTCAAGAAGCGCTTCATGATCTCATCAGGGACCTAAACTTGTCAAAAGAAAAGGCTGAAGTTTTGGGATCCAGACTAAAGAAGCTTAACTTGCTAGAAGATGGAGTGCATATCACTACAGCGCGTTACCGACATAGACAGCTGTCTGCATTTTTCAAGATGGCAAACAACCTTTGTTATTGCAAGGACGCAGTATCTCTCATGCAACAACTCTGCAAGTCTGAAACATACAAGACAGAGGATTGGAGGCTGTTTATAGACTCAGGAAAAGACTCTCTGAAAGCTGTTCTTTTACACAATGGCAATCGGCTTCCATCTGTCCCAATAGCACACGCAGCAAAAATGACTGAGAGCTATGAAACAATGAAAATTCTGTTGGCCGCTATAGAGTATGAGAAACATCATAAAGAGCATAAAAAGCCACAATCCGCTTGTAGATCCAGAAAAGATATTTTTGCCTCCACTGCATCTAAAGCTCGGTTTGGCTAAAAATTTCATCAAAGCTATGGATCAATTCGGTGCTGGGACTCTATACTTATCTCAGAAACTAGGTGGTGTGGTTTCCGAAGCCAAGTTGAAAGCAGGTGTCTTGAATGGACCACAAATTCGTATACTAGTTAATGATAGCGAATTCACCAAAACATTGAACCCACTGGAGAAAAAAGAATGGGAATCATTTGTCAATGTGTCAAAGAATTTTCTTGGAAACTATCGTGCTGACAACTACAAAGAAATCGTACCAACCATGCTTCAGAATTATCATGCATTGGGAGCAAGGATGTCCTTGAAATTACATTTTTTCCACTCTCATATTGAATTTTTCCCAGGTAACCTTGGAGACGTTAGTGATGAACACGGCGAAAGATTTCATCAAGATATCGCCATAATGGAGAGCAGATATCAGGGACAATTCAGTCCTAACATGATGGGCGACTATTGCTGGACACTGCAACGAGAAGAGAGCAAGCTGTACAAGAGAAAGAGTAAAGTTCAGAAGCACTTTTAGAACTTCATATTTTGTCATTATAAAGGATTTGAACTTATGTTTTTTGGTACAATTTTTTATGAGCTTATCTGTGATAGGTTTAAAATTGTATCTTGCATGACGCGATAATGTTACTATATTTACTATTTTTTTTATTCTTTAAGAAAGTAGGTCTGATGGTAGAATGAAACATCCAATTAATATTCATTAATATTAAATTAGTCATGAAAGCACAGTCACATGAGATAATCTCATCTTTTGTTTACTCGATCAGGATACTTTGTTATACTCGAATAGGGGCCTTTGTTATACTCGATCAGGGGCCTTTGTTATACTATATCAGGGGCTTTTGTTATACACGAACCAGGGGAATTTGTTATACTCGATCAGGGGACTTTGTAATACTCGATCAGGGCCTTTGTTATACTCGATCAAGGGAATTTGTTATACTCGACCAGGGGACTTTGTTATACTAGATCAGGGGACTTTGTTATATTCGATGAGGGGACTTTGTTATACCTGATGAAAGGGCTTTGTTATACTCGATCAGGGGGCTTTGTTATACTCGATGAGGGGGCTTTTTTATACTCGATCAGGGGGCTTTGTTATATTCCATTAGGGGTCTTTGTTATACTCGATGAGGGGCATTTGTTATACTCGATCAAGCGTCTTTTCTATACTCGATCAAGGGATTTTGTTATACTAGATTAGGGGACTTTGTCATACTCGATCAGGGGGCTTTGTTATACTCGACCAGGGGTCTTTGTTATGCTCGATCAGAGGACTTTGTTATACTCGATCGGGAGACTTTGTTACACTCGATCAGGGGGCTGTTATACTCGATCAGGGGACATTGTTATACTCGACTAGGAGACTTTGTTTTACTCGATCAGGGGACTTTCTTATATTCGATCAGGGAACTTTATTATACTCGATCAAGGGCCTTTGTTATACTCGATCAGGGGACTTTGTTATACTTGATCAGAGGACTTTGTTATACTCGACCAGGGGACTTTGTTAGACTCGATGAGGGGACTTTGTTATACTCGACCAGGGGCCTTTGTTATGCTCGATTAGGGGACTTTGTTATGCTCGATCAGGGGCCTTTGTTATACTATATCAGGGGCTTTTGTTATACTCGAACCAGGGTACTTTGTTATAATCGATCATGAGACTTTGTTATACTCGATCAGGGCCTTTATTATACTCGACCAGGGGGGTTTGATATACTCGATCAGGTTACTTTGTTATATTCGGCATGGGGGCTTTATTATACTCGATCAGGGGACTTTGTTATACTTGATCAGGGGACTTTGTAATATTCGATGAGGGGGGCTTTGTCATACTCGACCAGGCTCCTTTGTTATGCTCGATAAGGGGACTTTGTTATATTCGTTTAGGGGGCTTTGTTTTCCTCGATCAGGGGACTTTCTTATACTCCATCATGGTCTTTGTTATACTCCATCAGGGGCCTTTGTTATACTCGACAAGGGGAATTTGTTATACTCGATCAGGGGACTTTGTTATACTTGATCAGGGGCCTTTGTTATACTCGATTAGGGGACATTACTGTACTCGACTAGGGAACTTTGTTATACACGATCAGGGGATATGTTATACTCGATCAGGATATGTGTTATACTCGATGAGGGGTCTTTGTTATACTCGATCAGGGGACTTTGTTATACTCGATCAGGGGGCTTTGTTTTCCTCGTTAAGGAGACTTTGTTATACTCCATCAGGGTCTTTGTTATTCTCCATTAGGGGCATTTGTGATAACCCATCAGGGTCTTTGTAATACTCCATTAGGGGCCTTTGTTATACTCAAACAGGGGACTTTGTTTTACTCGATCAGGGGACTTTGTTATACTTGATCAGGGGACTTTGAATTATTCGATCACGGGGGCTTTGATATGCTCGACCAGGGGCCTTTGTTATGCTCGATAACGGGACTTTGTTATACTCGATCTGGAGGCTTTGTTACACTCAACCGGGGGCCTTTGTTATACTCGATGAGGGGCCTTGGTTATACTCGACCAGGGGACTTTATTATACTCGATCAAGGGAATTTGTTATACTCGACCAGGGGACTTTGTTATACTCGATAAGGGGACTTTTGTTATACCTCGATTAGGGCCTGGTTATACTCTCGATCAAGGGCCTTTGCTATACTCGATCAGGATAGCTTGTTATACTGATCAGGGACTTTGTTATACTCGACAAGGACGGAAAGTTATACTCGATGAAGGGATTCCTTGTCATACCGATCAGGGGGGCTTTGTTTTCTCGATCAGGACTTTTGGTTATACTCCATCATGGTCTTTGTTATACTCGATCAGGGGACTTGTTATACTCGATCAGGGGACTTTGTTATACTCGATGAGGGGTCTTTGTTATACTCGATCAGGGGATATGTTATACTCGATCAGGGGGTGTGTTATACTCAACCGGGGGCGTTTGTTATACTCGATCATGGGCCTTTGTTATACTCAATGAGGTGACTTTGTTATACTCGACCATGGGACTTTGTTATACTAGATCAGGGGACTTTGATATACTCGATCAGGAGTCTTTATTATACTCAATCAAGGGCCTTTGTTATACTCGATCAGGGGACTTTGTTATACTCGACCAGGGGTCTTTGTTATACTCGATCAGGGGCCTTTATTATACTCAATCAATGGCCTTTGTTATACTCGATCAGGGGACTTTATTATACACGACCAGGGGACTTTGTTAAATTCGACCAGGGGACTTTGTTATACTCGACCAGGGGGCTTTGATATACTCAATCTGAGGACATTGTTATACTCGACCAGGGGACTTTATTATACTCAATCAAGGGCCTTTGTTATACTCAATCAGGGGACTTTGTTATACTCGACCAGGGGACTTTGTTATACTCGATCAGGGGCCTTTATTATACTCAATCAAGGGCCTTTGTTATACTCGATGAGGTGACTTTGTTATACTCAACCATGGGACTTTGTTATATTCGATCAGGGGACTTTGATATACTCGATCAGGGGTCTTTATTATGCTCAATCAAGGGCCTTTGCTATACTCAATCAAGGTGCCTTTGTTATACTCGATCAGGGGACTTTATATACTCAACCAGGAAGTTTGTTATACCTTTAATTAGGACTTTCTTATACTCGACCAGGGGAGTTTGTTATACTCGACCAGGGGACTTTGTTATACTCGATCTGAGGACTTTGTTATACTCGTACAGGGGACTTTGTTATACTCGACCAAGGAACTTTGTTATACACGATCAGGGGATATGTTATACTCGATCAGTGGGATGTGTTATACACGATCAGGGGACTTTGTTATACACGATCACGATGCTTTGTTATACTCAACCGGGGGCCTTTGTTATATTCGATCAGGGGCCTTTGTTATACTCGATCGAGGGACTTTGTTATACTCGATCAGGGGACTTTGTTATACTCGTTGAGGGTGCTTTGCTTTCCTCGATCAATGGACTTTGTTATACTCCATCAGGGTCTTTGTTATACTCCATCAGGGGCCTTTGTTATACTCGACAAGGGGACTTTGTTTTACTCGTTCAGGGGACTTTGTTGTACTTGATCAGTGGACTTTGTAATATTCGATCAGGGGGGCTTTGTTATACTCGACCAGGGGCCTTTGTTATGCTCCATAAGGGGACTTTGTTATACTCGATCAGGGGCCTTTGTTATACTTGATCAGGGGACTTTGTTATACTCGACCAGGGGACTTTGTTATACTCGATTATAGGACTTTGTTATACACGATCAGGGGACTTTGTTTTAATCGATCAGGGGACTTTTTTATATTCGATCAGAGGACTTTGTTATACTCGATGAGGGGCCTTTATTATACTCGATCAGGGGCTTTTTTGTTTGTTTTAGTTTGCTGATTCATGATATTGCATATCTACACCTGCATGATTTGTAATTACTCTGAAATTAACAAAACATGGAACGTCGCAAGTGTGTGAACGGTGCTGACAGTTTTTGCTACATATGTGGTGCCTTCACTCCTGGTAGCCTCAAGAAACCAATCACAAAAGCTGTTCGACTGAACTACAAAAGTTGCTTCAAATGTCATTTGGGTGACCAAGACAAGAAATGGGCACCTCATGTAGCCTGTAAGTCTTGTGTTAACCACCTGAGCGAGTGGATGTGTGGTAAACGAAGTTCAGGAATGCTGTTTGCTGTACCAATGATGTGGCGTGAACCTAAAGACCACAGTAGTGACTGCTACTTCTGTCTCACAAATATTAAGGGAATAAAAATCAAGACACGAAGCAAGGTACAGTACCCCAATATTGCTTCTGCAATCCGACCAGTACCGCACAGTGCTGAACTTCCAGTCCCAAATCCACCGACTGAACAAGAATTGAGTGATTCCGATTCTACCTCTACCTCAATGGAAAACGACTACCAGGATGACTCTGAAAATACCAGGCCTAAACTATTTACTCAAGAAGCGCTTCATGATCTCATCAGGGACCTAAACTTGTCAAAAGAAAAGGCTGAAGTTTTGGGATCCAGACTAAAGAAGCGTAACTTGCTAGAAGATGGAGTGCATATCACTACAGCGCGTTACCGACATAGACAGCTGTCTGCATTTTTCAAGATGGCAAACAACCTTTGTTATTGCGAGGACGCAGTATCTCTCATGCAACAACTCTGCAAGTCTGAAACATACAAGACAGAGGATTGGAGGCTGTTTATAGACTCAGGAAAAGACTCTCTGAAAGCTGTTCTTTTACACAATGGCAATCGGTTTCCATCTGTCCCAATAGCACACGCAACAAAAATGACTGAGAGCTATGAAACAATGAAAATTCTGTTGGCCGCTATAGAGTATGAGAAACACCAGTGGAAGATAAAAGCCACAATCCGCTTGTAGATCCAGAAAAGATATTTTTGCCTCCACTGCATCTAAAGCTCGGTTTGGCTAAAAATTTCATCAAAGCTATGGATCAATTCGGCGAATTCACCAAAACATTGAACCCACTGGAGAAAAAAGCATGGGAATCATTTGTCAATGTGTCAAAGAATTTTCTTGGAAACTATCGTGCTGACAACTACAAAGAAATCGTAACAACCATGCTTCAGAATTATTATGCATTGGGAGCAAGGATGTCCTTGAAATTGCATTTTTTCCACTCTCATATTGAATTTTTCCCAGGTAACCTTGGAGACGTTAGTGATGAACACGGCGAAAGATTTCATCAAGATATCGCCATAATGGAGAGCAGATATCAGGACAACGGCCCCTAACATGATGGGCGACTATTGCTGGACACTGCAAATTCAGGAAGAGAGCAAGCTTGTACAAGAGAAAGGAGGCAAAGTTCAGAAGCACTTTTTAGAACTCTTCATATTTTGTCATGATAGCGATTTGAACTTATGTTCTTGGTACAATTTTTATGAGCTTATCTATGATAGGGTTTAAAATTGTATCTTGCATGACGCGATAATGTTACTATATTTACTATTTTTTTTTATTCTTTCAGAAAGTAGGTCTGATGGTAGAATGAAACATCCAATTAATATTCATTAATATGAAATTAGTCATGAAAGCACAGTCACATGAGATGATCTCATCTTTTGTTTACTCGATCAGGAGACTTTGTTATACTCGAATAGGGGCCTCTGCTATACTCGATCAGGGGCCTTTGTTATACTATATCAGGGGCTTTTGTTATACTCGAACCAGGGGAATTTGTTATACTCGATCAGGGGACTTTGTAATACTCGATCAGGGCCTTTGTTATACTCGATCAAGGGAATTTGTTATACTCGACCAGGGGACTTTGTTATACTAGATCAGGGGACTTTGTTATATTCGATGAGGGGACTTTGTTATACCTAATGAAAGGGCTTTGTTATACTCGATCAGGGGGCTTTGTTATACTCGATCAGGGGGCTTTGCTATACTCGATCAGGGGGCTTTGTTATATTCCATTAGGGGTCTTTGTTATACTCGATGAGGATCATTTGTTATACTCGATCATGCGTCTTTTCTATACTCGATCAAGGGATTTTGTTATACTAGATTAGGGGACTTTGTCATACTCGATCAGGGGGCTTTGTTATACTCGACCAGGGGTCTTTGTTATACTCGTCTAGGGGACTTTGTTTTACTCGATCAGGGGACTTTCTTATATTCGATCAGGGGACTTTATTATACTCGATCAAGGGCCTTTGTTATACTCGATCAGGGGACTTTGTTATACTTGATCAGAGGACTTTGTTATACTTGATCAGGGGACTTTGTTATACTCGACCAGGAGACTTTGTTATACTCGATGAGGGGGCTTTGTTATACTCGATCAGGGGACATTACTTTACTCGACCAGGGAACTTTGTAATACACGATCAGGGGATATGTTATACTCGATCAGGGGATGTGATATACTCGATCGCGGGACTTTGTTTTACTCGATCAGGAGGCTTTGTTATACTCAACCGGTGGCCTTTGTTGTGCTCGATCAGTTGACTTTGTTATACTCGACCATGGGACTTTGTTATACTCTATCAGGGGACTTTGTTATACTCGATCAGAGCCGCTTGTTTACTCGATCAGGGGCCTTTGTTATACCATATCAGGGGCTTTTGTTATACTCGAACAGGAAAATTTGTTATACTTGACCAGGGGACTTTGTTATACTCGATCAGGGGACTTTGTTATATTCGATCAGGGGGCTATCTTATATTCGATGAGGGGACTTTGTTATACTCGATGAGGGGCTTTGTTATATTCGATAAGGTGACTTTGTTATACTCGATGAGGGGCCTTTGTTAGACTCGATGAGGGGCCTTTGTTATACTCGATTAGCGGACTTTGTTAAACTCGATGAGGGGCCTTTGTTATGCTCGATCAAGGGCTTTTGTTTTACTCGAACCAGGGGACTGTTATTCTCGATCATGAGACTTTGTTATACTCCATGAGGGGCCTTTATTATACTCGACCAGGGGGCTTTGATATTCTCGATCAAGGGAATTTGTTATTCTTGATGAGGGGACTTTATTATACTCGACCAGGGGACTTTGTTATACACGATCATTTGAGTTTGTTTTACTCGATCAGGAGACTTTGTTATACTCGAATAGATGCCTTTGTTATACTCGACCAGGGACCTTTGTTATACTCTATAAGGCGGCTTTGTTATACACGACCAGGGGACTTTGTTATACTCGATCATTGGAGTTTGTTTGACTCGATCAGGAGACTTTGTTATACTCGAATAGGGGCCTTTGTTATACTCGACCAGGGGGCTTTGATAAACTCGATTAGGGGACTTTGTTATACTCGATCAGGGAATTTGTTATACTCGATCAGGGGACTTTGTTTTACTCGATCAGGAGACTTTGTTATACTCGACCAACGGACTTTGTTATACTCGACCAGGAGACTTTGTTATACTCGATCACTGGAGTTTGTTATACTCGATGATTGGGCTTTCTTATACTCGATCAGGGGATGTGTTATACTCGATCAGGGGACTTTGTTATACTCCTTCAGGGGACTTTGTTATACTCGATGATTGGGCTTTGTTATACTCGATCAGGAGATGTGTTATACTCGATCAGGGAACTTTGTTATACTCGATCAGGGGACTTTATTATACTCAAACGGGGGCCTTTGTTATACTCGATCTGGAGACTTTGTTGTACTCGATCAGGGGACTTTGTTATACTCGACAAGGGGACTTTGTTATACTCGATCAGGGGACTTTGTTATACTCGATCAGGGCCTTTGTTATACTCCATGAGGGGCCTTTGTCATACTCGATGAGGGGGCTTTGTTATACTCGATCATGGGACATTACTATCTCGACCAGGGGACTTTGTTATCAGGGGACTTTGTTGTACTCGATCAGGGGACTTTTTTATACTCGATCAGGCGGCTTTGTTATGCTCAATCACGGGAATTTGTTATACTCGACCAGGGAACTTTGTTATACTCGATCATTGGACTTTTTTTACTCCATCAGGAGACTTTGTTATACTCGACCAGGGGACTTTGTTATTCGCGATTAGGGGACTTTGTTATACTCGATCAGGGGGCTTTGTTATCCTCGATCAGGGGACTTTGTTATACTTGACCAGGGGACTTTGTTTTACTCGATCAGGGGACTTTGTTATACTCGATCAGGGGACTTTGTTATACTCCTTCAGAGGACTTTGTTCTACTCGATGATTGGGCTTTGTTATACTCGATCAGGGGATGTGTTATACTCGATTAGGGGACTTTGTTATACTCGATCAGGAGACTTTATTATACTCAAACGGGGGCCTTTGTTATACTCGATCAGGAGACTTTGTTGTACTCGATCAGGGGACTTTGTTATACTCGACCAGGGGAATTTGTTATACTCGATCAGGGGAGTTTGTTATACTCGATGAGGGGACTTTGTTATACCTGATGAAAGGGCTTTGTTATTCTTGATCAGGGGCCTTTGTTATACGCGATCAAGGGCCTTTGTCATAATCGATGAGGGGACTTTGTTATACTTGATCAGGGGAATTTGTTATACTCGATCAGGGGAATTTGTTATACTCGATGATTGGGCTTTGTTAAACTCGATAAGGGGACTTTGTTATACTCGATCAGGGGACTTTGTTATACTTGACCAGGGGACTTTGTTTTACTCGATCAGGGGACTTTGTTATACTCGATCAGGGGACTTTGTTATACTCCTTCAGGGGACTTTGTTCTACTCGATGATTGGGCTTTGTTATACTCGATCAGGGGATGTGTTATACTCGATCAGGGGAATTTGTTATACTCGATCAGGGGACTTTGTTATACTCGATGATTGGGCTTTGTTGTACTCGATCAGGGGACTTTGTTATACTCGACCAGGGTCCTTTGTTATACTCGATAATTGGGCTTTGTTATACTCGATAAGGGGACTTAGTTATACTCGATCAGGGGACTTTGTTATGCTCGACCAGTGGAATTTGCTATACTCGATCAGGGGACTTAGTTATACTTGATGATTGGGCTTTGTTATACTCGATCAGGGGACTTTGTTATACTCGATCAGGGTCCTTTTTTATGCTTGACCAGTGGCCTTTGTTATACTCGTTCAGGGGGCTTTGTTATATTCGATTAGGGGACTTTGTTATACTCGACCAGGGGCCTTTGGTATGGTCAACCAGGAGACTTTGTTATACTCAATCAGGGGACTTTGTTATACTTGATCAGGGGGCTTTGTTTTCCTCCACCAGAGGACTTTGTTATACTCGATCATGGGACTTTGTTATACTCGATGATTGGGCTTTGTTATACTCGATCAAGGGCCTTTTCATAATCGATTAGGGGAATTTGTTATACTCGATCAGGGGGCTTTGTTATAATCGATAAAGGGACTTTGTTATACTCGATGAGGGGCATTTGTTATACTCGATCAAGGGCTTTTGCTATACTCGATCAGGGGACTTTGTTAAACCTCATCAGGGGGCTTTATTATGCTCAATCAGGGGCCTTTGTTATACTCTATGAGGGGCTTTTGTTATACTCGAACCAGGGGAATTTGTTATACTCGATCATGAGACTTTGTTATACTCGATCAGGGCCTTTATTATACTCGACCAGGGGAGTTTGATATACTCGATCAGGGGACTTTGTTATACTCAGTCAGGGGGTTTTATTATACTCGATCAGGGGACTTTGTTATACTCGATCAAGGGACTTTGTTATACTTGATCAGGGGAATTTGTTATACTCGACCAGCGGACATTGTTGTTCTCGATCAGGGGACTTTGTTATACTCGATCAGGGGCTTTGTTATCCTCGATCAGGGGACTTTGTTATACTCGACCAGGGGACTTTGTTATACTCGATCACGGGACATAGTTATACTCGATCAGGAGACTTTGTTATACTCGAATAGGAGTCTTTTTTATACTCGACCAGGGGACTTTGTCATACTCGATCTGGGGACTTTGTTTTACTAGATCAGGGACTTTGTAATATCCGATCAGGGGGCTTTCTTATACTCGATGAGGGGCCTTTGTTATACTCGACCAGGGGACTTTGTTATACTCCATCACCTGTCTTTGTTATACTCCATCAGGGGCCTTTGTCATACTCGATGAGTGGGCTTTGTTATACTCGATCATGGGACATTACTATCTCGACCAGGGGACTTTGTTATTTACGATCAGGGGATATGTTATACTCGATCAGGGGATGTGTTATACTCGATCAGGGGACTTTGTTATGCTCGATCAGGAGACTTTGCTACACTCAACCGGGGGCCTTTATTATACTCGATCAGGGGACTTTGTTGTACTCGATCAGGGGACTTTGTATACTCGATCAGGCAGCTTTGTTATGCTCGATCACGAAATTTGTTATACTCGACGAGGGACTTTGTTATACTTGACCAGGGACTTTGTTATACTCGATGATTGGTATTTGTTATACCGATCAGAGACTTTGTAATACTCGACCAGGTTCCTTTTTATGCTCGACCAGGTTCCGCTTTTTATGCTCGACCGGTAATATACATTATGCTGCCTCGTTCGGGGACTTTGTTATACTCAATCAGGGGACTTTGTTATACTTGATCAGGGGGCTTTGTTTTCCTCGACCAGAGGACTTTGTTATACTCGATCAGGGGACTTTGTTATACTCGATGATTGGGCTTTGTTATACTCGATCAAGAGCCTTTTCATAATCGATTAGGGGACTTTGTTAGACTCGATGAGGGGCCTTTGTTATACTCGATGAGGGGCCTTTGTTATACTCAATCATGGGCCATTGTTATATTCAAACAGGGGACTTTGTTATACTCGATCAGGGGGATTTGTTATAATCGATGAGGGGACTTTGTTATACTCGATGAGGGGCATTTGTTATACTCGATCAAGGACCTTTGCTGTACTCAATCAGGGGCCTTTGTTATACTTTATCAGGGGCTTTTCTTATACACGAACCAGGGGAATTTGTTATACTCGATCATGAGACTTTCCCTATACGAATAGGGGCTTGGTCTTATAACCATGGGACTTTGTTATATTCGATCAGGTGGTTTTAATTATACTCGACCAGGATATTTAGAAGCTCGATCAGAAATTTGTTATACTCGATCAGGGCCTTTGTTATATACTCGATTAAGGGACTGTTATACTTGATCAGAATTTGTTTTACTCGATCAGGACTTTGTTATACTCGATCAGGTGTCTTTGTTATACTCGATCAGGGGACTTTGTTATACTCGATCAGGGGACATAGTTATACTCGATCAGGAGACTTTGTTATACTCGAATAGGAGTCTTTTTTATACCTGACCAGGGGACTTTGTTATACTCGATCTGGGGACTTTGTTATACTAGATCAGGGACTTTGTAATATCCGATCAGGGGGCTTTCTTATACTCGATGAGGGCCTTTGTTATACTCGACCAGGGGACTTTGTTATACTCCATCAGCTGTCTTTGTTATACTCCATCAGGGGCCTTTGTCATACTCGATGAGGGGGCTTTGTTATACTCGATCATGGGACATTACTATCTCGACCAGGGGACTTTGTTATATACGATCAGGGGATATGTTATACTCGATCAGAGGATGTGTTATACTCGATCAGGGGACTTTGTTATACTCGATGAGGAGACTTTGTTACACTCAACCGGGGGCCTTTATTATACTCGATCAGGGGACTTTGTTGTACTCGATCAGTGGACTTTTTTTATAGTCGATCAGGCGGCTTTGTTATGCTCGATCACGGGAATTTGTTATACTCGACCAGGGGACTTTGTTATACTCGATCATTGGACTTTTTTTTACTCCATCAGGAGACTTTGTTATACTCGACCAGGGGACATTGTTATTCTCGATTAGGAGACTTTGTTATACTCGATAAGGGGGCTTTGTTATCCTCGATCAGGGGACTTTGTTATACTTGACCAGGGGACTTTGTTTTACTCGATCAGGGGACTTTAGTATACTCGATCAGGGGACTTTGTTATACTCCTTCAGGGGACTTTGTTATACTCGATGATTGGGCTTTGTTATACTCGATCAGGAGATGTGTTATACTCGATCAAGGGGACTTTGTTATACTCGATCAGGAGACTGTATTATACTCAAACGGGGACCTTTGTTATACTCGATCAGGAGACTTTGTTGTACTCGATCAGGGGACTTTGTTATACTCGACCAGGGGACTTTGTTATACTCGATCAGGGGACTTTCTTATACTCGATCAGGGCCTTTGTTATACTTGATCAGGGGAATTTGTTATACTCGATGAGGGGACTTTGTTATACCTGATGAAAGGGCTTTGTTATACTTGATGAGGGGCCTTTGTTATACTCGATCAAGGGCCTTTGTCATAATCGATCAGGGGACTTTGTTATACTTGATCAGGGGAATTTTTTATACTCGATCAGGGAACTTTGTTA
>NW_024742996.1:0-17270 GCF_018991925.1 Homarus americanus | reverse complement strand
TTACAGAATGATAGCAGACACGGGGAAGACGAACAACAAGAGGAGAAGAGTTAGAAGAAAATCAACTTCAAGCTAAGAAGAAGAATACCAAGCCATTTCCTCCAAACAAGAAAACAACACACACACAATCAAGCCGACCAAACACTGAGAAACCATGGCGGAACCCAACATGCACCGGACGCTTGACCTGACTCTATCCTGCCGCATCCAGGCGAGTTGCTGCTTAAAGTCCCTCACGCAAGCGCTGTTTAGCCACTGCACCTATTCTATCCTCCTAAAATTCACTTCAATCCCCCCTGCCACTAGCATGTTATGTATGTATGTATGTATGTATGTATGTATGTATGTATGAATGAATGCTAACTGCAACTTTGCGTATTAAAACTCATTACTCTTACTGAAGTAATATAGTGCGTGGTTATGTTATGTCATGTTAGGATAGATTATAAACTACATTGGGTTACATTTCGTGAGGTTCGGTGACGCTACAGGAAGTTAGGTGAGGTACCTGGAGGTTAGGTGAATGTTGACTGACTGACTGACAATTATTAGGAAGTGGTTCCAACACGTTCACACACAACCTATACTCATACCACAAGTCCAGAATTAGAGAGGATCATGTTATTGGATATATTTTCAACGATTTACTCAGTGTCTAACCAACTCTTTAGCGATTTAAATGTGGACCTAAAATTAGGTCCGTATATTTGTTTGTCGTGGTGGTGGTGGTGGTGTGCGCCCGTCCATCAGGTTGATTAACCACCAAAACCATAAAGGGTGCGGCCCTGCCGTTTCAGGGCATAAACCACATCCATGGCGGTGACGGTCTTCCTTTTTGCGTGCTCGGTGTAGGTGACGGCGTCACGGATGACGTTCTCCAGAAACACCTTGAGGACGCCGCGGGTCTCCTCGTAGATAAGGCCGGATATACGTTTAACACCTCCACGCCGAGCTAGACGACGAATGGCGGGCTTGGTGATACCCTGGATGTTGTCACGAAGCACCTTACGATGACGCTTGGCGCCACCCTTTCCAAGTCCCTTGCCTCCTTTGCCTCGTCCAGTCATGTTGTTGTGGTTGCTACTACAGGTGGTTCTGGTGTGGCTTCGCCGAATCGAATCGAAAAATGCTAGTGACAGGGGGGAAGGAGGTTCAGGAGAAGAATAAAGGGAGGATTGAAGTGAATTTTAGGAGGAGAGAACAGATGCAGTGGCTAAACACCGCTTGCGTGAGGGATTATAAGATGGGGGCAGCAGCAACAACCCGGCTGGACGCGGCAGGGAGGCGACAAGACAAGGCCAGGCTAGCGTCAGGTCAAGCGCCAGGTCAAGCGTCAGGTCAGGCGTCAGGTGCGTGTTGGGTTGGGCAATGGATGTTCAGTGCTTGGTCGGCTTGATTGTGTTTTGGTTTCTTGTGTGGAGGGGATGTCTTGGTCTTCTTAGCTTGATGTCGATTTTCTTCTTTCTCTCCTTCTCTTCTTGCTCTCTTGAATTGTCCATTCGTTTGTGTTTGGGTCTTCTTGTTCGTCTTCTTCGTATTTTAAGTCCTCATAGGTGTGGAAGAATTCAGAGAGGGAGAGGTTGACCACGTGGGCTTCAGCACCACTGGCCGCGTGGGCTTCAGCACCACGGGCCACGTGGTGTTCTTGGTTCTGTGTGGTGGGCTGCTTCTGTTGAGTTTTCTTTTCTTGGTTTTTCTTTACTGCTGGTTTTTTCTTTTCTTGGGAGCGTACAGCAAGGAGGGCCTCTTTGTAGCTCAGTTTTTTCTCAAGACGAGCCTTGGCTACCCTGCATTCCTCCTTCCATCTGGGGCAGGTCCGGTCGGCGGAGGAGTGTGGGCCACCACAGGCAACGCATTTTTTCTCTGTGTTGGGGCAGGCCGTGTAGCGGTGTCCAGGGCTGCCACACATGGAGCAGGTGTCTTCCTGCGCCTCACACTTGTTTACAGTGTGTCCATAGTGCTGGTATTTGTAACACCGTTTCGGTCTGCAGTAGGGCTTGACTGGCATAGTTACCCACGCCAGTTGAGCTTCCTTGGGTAGGGTGGAGTGGTGTCCGATGAGGGCAGTGGTGTCGGACAGCTTCTTCACAACGTGGAGCTGCTGCTCCTTGAGGAGCTCACTCAGCTCTGCTTTGTCCATGTGGGCAATTTCGGCGTGGGAGATTACACCCAGCTTCAAGTTGTCCCACATGAAGGCAAACATTTTAAAAGGAATGCCGTTGATGTCTGGGATCTCCGCGAGTTGAGCGGGCATGCCCATCTCGGCGAAGGTGATCTTGATGTCACCATGGAGCTTTAGGCGTTCTACCTTGGTGACCCCCACGATCCCATTAGCTTCGAAAAACTTCTGGAGAACTAGGAGGTTTAGTTTCTGGGGGCAGGTCGGCGTGTCCGGACGTATCCGCGCCACGTTAACAAACTCGTATCCGTTCATGGTGAGGGAGAGAGAGTGTCTGTGGGCTTCGCCCACGGTTTGGTGGGAGTAGGTGGCGTGCTGTGGACGCAGCGGTAGTATCGTTCATCCAAGGCCGTCCCTCCCTCTTGGAGGTGGGGCGTAGCTTGCGGATGACGCATGCGGCACTCGTGGCCAATGAGGTGGCCACTGAGGTGGAGAATGTCTGTATATAAGCCCGCCCGCCTGCCGGGCCGCCCGTATTGACTATTTCGTCGTCGAGATGGCCCGTACTCAACAGACTGCCCGCAAGTCCACTGGAGGCAAGGCTCCACGGAAGCAGCTTGCCACCAAGGCAGCTCGCAAGTCCGCCCCAGCCACCGGTGGTGCCAAGAAGCCCCATCGTTACAGGCCCGGAACCGTCGCCCTTCGTGAGATCCGTCGTTACCAGAAGAGCACAGAGCTACTCATCAGGAAGCTGCCCTTCCAGCGCCTGGTGCGTGAGATCGCCCAGGATTTCAAGACTGACCTGCGCTTCCAGTCGTCTGCCGTCATGGCTCTGCAGGAAGCCTCTGAGGCTTACCTGGTGGGTCTTTTCGAGGACACCAACCTGTGTGCCATTCACGCCAAGCGCGTTACCATCATGCCCAAGGACATCCAGCTGGCCCGGCGCATCCGCGGAGAGCGTGTTTAAGTCCTCTTCCTTGGGGAAAAAGAAAAAGCACAACAAAACCTACCAGACATCTATAACTCGGCCCTTCTCAGGGCCAAAGAACTGTTCTGAAGATAATTTTCATGACAATCGAAATGGTTGGTGGTAGGAGAGCGTTAATTTCGGTTACCCAAATCGCCTAACGGTAAGTTGGTAACAGTCGTGCAGGCACGAATGTATAGTAGGTCATCAATTCGGGAGGTGGGTGGGTGCAAAAAACAAGAGCTAGTAAAAAATTAATATATAAAGAATAAGTAAGTAAATAAATAACTAAAATAAAAGAAAATTCAATAAAATAAAATAAAATGAATTGTTTACATGAAATAGGCGTGCTGCAAACAAGAAATGAAACCCAAACACACTCCATGTATGTCACTTTGCAGTGGGTGTAAAAGTACTCCACGCAGAATTTATTTATTTATTTATAATGTTTCGATTTAGTCCTGTTTCTACGCCAACAGAGAATGCAGATTATTATAATTTTTTTTTATTTATTTCCCTCTCAATATATCACTGTCGGTAACTGTCTCTTTAACATGTAACTGTGGCTCCGATGGAGCCGATTAAGTTGTAGTAGTGGGATGGCGTTTTTGTTGTGCACAAGTAACCTCTTACTTGGAAGAGGTGTACTTGGTGACAGCCTTGGTGCCCTCAGACACGGCATGCTTGGCCAGTTCACCGGGCAGCAAGAGTCGGACAGCTGTCTGGATTTCCCGACTTGTAATGGTGGAGCGTTTGTTGTAGTGCGCCAGGCGGGAAGCCTCGGCAGCGATGCGCTCGAAGATGTTGTTCACGAAAGAGTTCATGATGGACATAGCTTTGGAGGAGACTCCTGTGTCGGGGTGCACTTGCTTCAGTACCTTGTAGATGTAGATGCTGTAGCTTTCCTTCCTCCTGCGCTTCTTCTTCTTGTCACCCTTGGTAATGGCCTTCTGGGCCTTTCCAGCCTTCTTGGCAGCCTTTCCGGAAGTTTTGGGAGGCATGGCGGCACAGTTACTCGTGGCGCGGAGCGAGAGAATTGAAAACTGGCCCGACTAACTTTTCCTTATATACCGAGCGGGCCGCTCAGGATCAGACTGGCTGCAGCTACGGCTCTCTTACATTGGTTGGGTCCGCGAGACGGCCACCTGGCCTGATCCTGAGCTTGGTATAAAAGACCAAGGTGGCGGGCGGAAATTTCACTCCTATCACGAAAAGCAGCAGCAGCAACATGTCAGGACGCGGCAAGGGAGGCAAGGTGAAGGGCAAGTCAAAGTCCCGTTCTAGCAGGGCCGGACTTCAGTTCCCCGTGGGTAGGATCCACCGTCTCTTGCGTAAAGGCAACTATGCTGAGCGTGTTGGTGCAGGTGCACCTGTGTACCTTGCAGCCGTCATGGAGTACCTGGCAGCAGAAGTGCTCGAGCTGGCCGGTAACGCCGCCCGCGACAACAAGAAGACCCGCATTATCCCGCGTCATCTTCAGCTTGCCATTCGCAATGACGAGGAGCTGAACAAGCTCCTATCTGGAGTCACCATTGCCCAAGGGGGTGTCCTTCCTAACATCCAAGCTGTGCTCCTCCCCAAGAAGACAGAGAAGAAATAAGAACCCAAGGTTCGTTCACACAAGACAACCTAACCAAACAGGCTCCTTTCGGAGCCACAGGATATCACTTAAAGAGAGAAATATACGACATCAACGTTTTGCAGGATAACACTCTGTGGAAATTGAGTGTAAATGTTTTTGAATGGTGTAGATGTGAAGGGGTACTGCGGGGGCCTGGGGTGGGGGACTTAAACGGGACTTAGAAGGGCGCAGAAGCAGCAGCAGCAGCAAGGGAGGGATGAGACCTTCTTTTTAGTTTGCCTATTCATTGACAGCACACATTTACCAGCAGCATACATTGGAGTCATATTGTAATTGTAGACTAATCAGTGTGGGCTAGCTAGCCAATTTGGGATAAAGAGCAAGAATGTAATGTCCTCAATGAAGTAATTACATAGTTCAAGATACAATAAGTGAGGTGGCCTGAAGTCTTTGACAGTGTCACATTCAATAATATAGTGCTTTAAAGGTGTATCACAAAGTTTACATGCTGAGTGTTCCGGTATGGGTACAGCGTTACTAACTAGCCAGATGTGTCTGTATCCTAACCTAATTCTGGCCACGACTACATCACACAGGCAAGTTGTTTGGACACTCTTCCTAGCCCCCTTGGTCCCTGTTCACCTACCTACTGTAGCAGTAAGTAGGTACCTGTTGTAAATCGAAAGGTTGCCAATTCGTAATCAGGGAAAGTTGATTGAGCTTCTAAACTTGAACTGACATAATCCGAGGAGTGGTGATCCGAGGATCACAGACACTATCTCTCCCACTACAAATCCCTTCCTAACCTCCTGCTCCTTCCTCTGTCCTCCCCAAATTTAACCATGCTATCGCAAAGGTAATAATACAGGTAGAGACAACAACATATTTTCCTATTGGCTTATTATATATTAATAACAGAAACGCTGCCGCCATCCCGGAGGCTATACATTGTCTCACTGTTCATTACCTCCACAATTCTTCCTCTTACTTCTTCTTCCATCAATACTTTATTAACGGTGTATGTAAGTTTCACCATGTATTGCACTACAGCGGTAGAGCAAAGTATATTTTGTTAGCAATAAACCAAAAGCATATTTTATGGCCTAATCATCACTACATAGAACACCACCCATAAAGCATGATACTAGTAGACCACAAACTGCTATAAACACCCAAAGCATATTTTATTGCCTAATCATCACTACATAGAAAACCACTCATAAAGCATGATACTATTAGACCACAAACTGCTATAAACCCCAATAATATAATAGACTATACTAGTGACTATAATTGTGTTACCCAATATTTTACGAAATAATACTATAAAACATAATAATAAACACACTATTAGTGTATATTAGTTGAATGCACAATCTGATGAGAAGTAAAAAAAAAAACAACAACATAACAATAACCTATAAAGAGTGTAGAGTATTTTTGTGCAAACTATTATACTAGTAGATGGTCTAAGATAACTGTATGTGAAGGAAAAGGTGTGCTCTCCACTCAAACTTTCTTTTTATGAAATCTCCAACTCCCCAGCTGAGCGGTACGCCCAATGGGAAACAAAACGTGGCACATAACACGCCGCCCGCCAGCTCTGGCTCGGTGAATAGGAATCAGTAATCGGGCGGAGTATAAACAACACCGCCGCCAATGTGCTCCTCCCATCTCTGAGGAAATCTGGTGGGCAACTTAGTATTATATTAGTATGTAATAATAATAACAATAATAAAAATAATAATAATAATAATAATAATACTAATAATAATAAGAATAATAATAATATTAATAATAATAATATTAATAATAATAACATGCAATTACATTTTATAACACATACTAACAAAATAGTGTATAGCATACTATACTTAACTATAATAGGTTAGGTTGCGTAGGAGGATCTAAAAAGTACAGTAGTATATACACACACACACACACATACATATAGACAACAAACTAAATTAGAAACCACACGTCAGTGAAGTTATCAAATCCTCCAGTTTCCGTCTCCACCTCCTACGCCGACTCAAGTCCCTCGGTGTTCCTGCACACGAGCTCCTCAGTGTTTACACAACATTCATACTTCCCAAGCTCACCTGGTCTTCTTCCCTAAATGCCACACAACGTAAACACCTAGAAAAAGTGCAAAAGAGGCCATGCAAGATTATTCTCTACCCTTCCTACTCCACATATCAAGAAGCGCTCAACACACTGACCGACCCTTGAGACTCTCACTGACCATCACCACGACCTCATCTGCAAATTTGGTAAGAAGCTTCTACACCATCCCCGACACCGGCTCCTACTACCACCTGAGATCCCTAGTCCGAGAATTGCTCTTCGACACCACAACCGCATCCAGCCCATACGTGCACGAACTGATCTCTATAAGAACAGCCCAGTCCCAACCATTGTAAAAATTATCGATAACTTGTAATAAATCAGTGTACTCACTCCCAGTAAACACGACTCCTTGCACTGTCACTATGTTGAAATGAACTGTAGTTTGAGCTTTTCCCCAGCTAGTTATTATATGTCTTATTTGTGTCACTCATGTTACTTGTATATTATTTGTAATTCGTAACCCATTCCCCAAATATGTAACTGTATATTTTCAGCCTTCTGGCTGCCAAGCTCTTTCAATAAACCGTTAATTATTATTAATATTATTATTATTATTATTTATATGTTGGCCCATACCAACTCACTCCCCTGAACCCTCCTCCCCACCGGACTATCAACAAGTTCTTGCCATAAGGTACTATCTCATTTGGCAAAGGAATGGAACCAGTGATGAATAGTGGTGAACAGTGCTTAACTCAGTGAAAAACAACTCGGCAGTTGAGTCTTACCCAAGCTAGCTAACCACCTTCACACAGTGAGGTCCCAGGTACCCGGTTATACTTCCCCTGAGACTCCACGATAGAGAGGCCTGGGACCACACCTCACCCACTTGAATGAGTGAGTCATGTGGACCACGTGGTGTCCCCAAGATGCTACGACACCACGTAGTGAATGTTTTGCTACAGCATCATCATGTGAAGTTACTCATAACACCATCTGTGAGGTAACTGCTACATCATCAGGCCCCTCATAACGCCATCTGTGAGGGAGTTACTACACTACGTGTCTGGTGTTCAACACCTCACCTTACATGATCTATGCGTGCAAACATTAATCTGTATGTTCACTGTGTGCTCCTTCACCTTTCTCTAATGAGGGCTTTTGTTAAACCACCAATGTATGTACTAAGTCAATTGTGTCCAATGTATACTTTCGAAAAGCCCTTGTTTGGGTTAGGTAGGAGAGAGTAGTCGTCATTATTGTCCAAGCCACATTATTTATTTCTATATATAAGTAATGTAGGCTGGTTTTTAAATACCTCAATCCCCTAACGGTGCTGTTTGTATATTAAGAAATACCGAAGCCATACAGTACAACACCAGCGAATATGAAGTATCACTGTAACCGGCAACTGTTACTCACTCATACCTACATACATATATAGAGTCTTTACAGAATGATAGCAGACACGGGGAAGACGAACAACAAGAGGAGAAGAGTTTGAAGAAAATCAACTTCAAGCTAAGAAGAAGAATACCAAGACATTTCCTCCAAACAAGAAAACAACACACACACAATCAAGCCGACCAAACACTGAGAAACCATGGCGGAACCCAACATGCACCGGACGCTTGACCTGACTCTATCCTGCCGCATCCAGGCGAGTTGCTGCTTAAAGTCCCTCACGCAAGCGCTGTTTAGCCACTGCACCTATTCTATCCTCCTAAAATTCAATTCAATCCCCCCTGCCACTAGCATGTTATGTATGTATGTATGTATGTATGTATGTATGTATGTATGAATGAATGCTAACTGCAACTTTGCGTATTAAAACTCATTACTCTTACCGAAGTAATATAGTGCGTGGTTATGTTATGTCATGTTAGGATAGATTATAAACTACATTGGGTTACATTTCGTGAGGTTCGGTGACGCTACAGGAAGTTAGGTGAGGTACCTGGAGGTTAGGTGAATGTTGACTGACTGACTGACTGACAATTATTAGGAAGTGGTTCCAACACGTTCACACACAACCTATACTCATACCACAAGTCCAGAATTAGAGAGGATCATGTTATTGGATATATTTTCAACGATTTACTCAGTGTCTAACCAACTCTTTAGCGATTTAAATGTGGACCTAAAATTAGGTCCGTATATTTGTTTGTCGTGGTGGTGGTGGTGGTGTGCGCCCGTCCATCAGGTTGATTAACCACCAAAACCATAAAGGGTGCGGCCCTGCCGTTTCAGGGCATAAACCACATCCATGGCGGTGACGGTCTTCCTTTTTGCGTGCTCGGTGTAGGTGACGGCGTCACGGATGACGTTCTCCAGAAACACCTTGAGGACGCCGCGGGTCTCCTCGTAGATGAGGCCGGATATACGTTTAACACCTCCACGCCGAGCTAGACGACGAATGGCGGGCTTGGTGATACCCTGGATGTTGTCACGAAGCACCTTACGATGACGCTTGGCGCCACCCTTTCCAAGTCCCTTGCCTCCTTTGCCTCGTCCAGTCATGTTGTTGTGGTTGCTACTACAGGTGGTCCTGGTGTGGCTTCGCCGAATCGAATCGAAAAATGCTAGTGACAGGGGGGAAGGAGGTTCAGGAGAAGAATAAAGGGAGGATTGAAGTGAATTTTAGGAGGAGAGAACAGATGCAGTGGCTAAACACCGCTTGCGTGAGGGATTATAAGATGGGGGCAGCAGCAACAACCCGGCTGGACGCGGCAGGGAGGCGACAAGACAAGGCCAGGCTAGCGCCAGGTCAAGCGTCAGGTCAAGCGTCAGGTCAGGCGTCAGGTGCGTGTTGGGTTGGGCAATGGATGTTCAGTGCTTGGTCGGCTTGATTGTGTTTTGGTTTCTTGTGTGGAGGGGATGTCTTGGTCTTCTTAGCTTGATGTCGATTTTCTTCTCTCTCTCCTTCTCTTCTTGCTCTCTTGAATTGTCCATTCGTTTGTGTTTGGGTCTTCTTGTTCGTCTTCCTCGTATTTTAAGTCCTCATAGGTGTGGAAGAATTCAGAGAGGGAGAGGTTGACCACGTGGGCTTCAGCACCACTGGCCGCGTGGGCTTCAGCACCACGGGCCACGTGGTGTTCTTGGTTCTGGGTGGTGGGCTGCTTCTGTTGAGTTTTCTTTTCTTGGTTTTTCTTTACTGCTGGTTTTTTCTTTTCTTGGGAGCGTACAGCAAGGAGGGCCTCTTTGTAGCTCAGTTTTTTCTCAAGACGGGCCTTGGCTACCCTGCATTCCTCCTTCCATCTGGGGCAGGTCCGGTCGGCGGAGGAGTGTGGGCCACCACAGGCAACGCATTTTTTCTCTGTGTTGGGGCAGGCCGTGTAGCGGTGTCCAGGGCTGCCACACATGGAGCAGGTGTCTTCCTGCGCCTCACACTTGTTTACAGTGTGTCCATAGTGCTGGCATTTGTAACACCGTTTCGGGCCCACGGTTTGGTGGGAGTAGGTGGCGTGCTGTGGACGCAGCGGTAGTATCGTTCATCCAAGGCCGTCCCTCCCTCTTGGAGGTGGGGCGTAGCTTGCGGATGACGCATGCGGCACTCGTGGCCAATGAGGTGGCCACTGAGGTGGAGAATGTCTGTATATAAGCCCGCCCGCCTGCCGGGCCGCCCGTATTGACTATTTCGTCGTCGAGATGGTCCGTACTAAACAGACTGCCCGCAAGTCCACTGGAGGCAAGGCTCCACGGAAGCAGCTTGCCACCAAGGCAGCTCGCAAGTCCGCCCCAGCCACCGGTGGTGTCAAGAAGCCCCATCGTTACAGGCCCGGAACCGTCGCCCTTCGTGAGATCCGTCGTTACCAGAAGAGCACAGAGCTACCCATCAGGAAGCTGCCCTTCCAGCGCCTGGTGCGTGAGATCGCCCAGGATTTCAAGACTGACCTGCGCTTCCAGTCGTCTGCCGTCATGGCTCTGCAGGAAGCCTCTGAGGCTTACCTGGTGGGTCTTTTCGAGGACACCAACCTGTGTGCCATTCACGCCAAGCGCGTTACCATCATGCCCAAGGACATCCAGCTGGCCCGGCGCATCCGCGGAGAGCGTGCTTAAGTCCTCTTCCTTGGGGAAAAAGAAAAAGCACAACAAAACCTACCAGACATCTATAACTCGGCCCTTCTCAGGGCCAAAGAACTGTTCTGAAGATAATTTTCATGACAATCGAAATGGTTGGTGGTAGGAGAGCGTTAATTTCGGTTACCCAAATCGCCTAACGGTAAGTTGGTAACAGTCGTGCAGGCACGAATGTATAGTAGGTCATCAATTCGGGAGGTGGGTGGGGGCAAAAAACAAGAGCTAGTAACAAATTAATATATAAAGAATAAGTAAGTAAATAAATAACTAAAATAAAAGAAAATTCAATAAAATAAAATAAAATGAATTGTTTACATGAAATAGGCGTGCTGCAAACAAGAAATGAAACCCAAACACACTCCATGTATGTCACTTTGCAGTGGGTGTAAAAGTACTCCACGCAGAATTTATTTATTTATTTATTTATAATGTTTCGATTTAGTCCTGTTTCTACGCCAATAGAGAATGCAGATTATTATAATTTTTTTTTATTTATTTCCCTCTCAATATATTTGTGTCGGTAACTGTCTCTTTAACATGTAACTGTGGTCTGAATGGTTTCGATTACAGTAGTGGATGGGTGACGAGACAGCCTTGGTGCCCTCAGACACGGCATGCTTGGCCAGTTCACCGGGCAGCAAGAGTCGGACAGCTGTCTGGATTTCCCGACTTGTAATGGTGGAGCGTTTGTTGTAGTGCGCCAGGCGGGAAGCCTCGGCAGCGATGCGCTCGAAGATGTCGTTCACGAAAGAGTTCATGATGGACATAGCTTTTGAGGAGACTCCTGTGTCGGGGTGCACTTGCTTCAGTACCTTGTAGATGTAGATGCTGTAGCTTTCCTTCCTCCTGCGCTTCTTCTTCTTGTCACCCTTGGCAATGGCCTTCTGGGCCTTTCCAGCCTTCTTGGCAGCCTTTCCGGAAGTTTTGGGAGGCATGGCGGCACAGTTACTCGTGGCGCGGAGCGAGAGAATTGAAAACTGGCCCGACTAACTTTTCCTTATATACCGAGCGGGCCGCTCAGGATCAGACTGGCTGCAGCTACGCCTCTCTTACATTGGTTGGGTCCGCGAGACGGCCACCTGGCCTGATCCTGAGCTTGGTATAAAAGACCAAGGTGGCGGGCGGAAATTTAACTCCTATCACGAAAAGCAGCAGCAGCAACATGTCAGGACGCGGCAAGGGAGGCAAAGTGAAGGGCAAGTCAAAGTCCCGTTCTAGCAGGGCCGGACTCCAGTTCCCCGTGGGTAGAATCCACCGTCTCTTGCGTAAGGGCAACTATGCTGAGCGCGTTGGTGCAGGTGCCCCTGTGTACCTTGCAGCCGTCATGGAGCACCTGGCAGCAGAAGTGCTCGAGCTGGCCGGTAACGCCGCCCGCGACAACAAGAAGACCCGCATTATCCCACGTCATCTTCAGCTTGCCATTCGCAATGACGAGGAGCTGAACAAGCTCCTGTCTGGAGTCACCATTGCCCAAGGGGGTGTCCTTCCTAACATCCAAGCTGTGCTCCTCCCCAAGAAGACAGAGAAGAAATAAGAACCCAAGGTTCGTTCACACAAGACAACCTAACCAAACAGGCTCCTTTCGGAGCCACAGGATATCACTTAAAGAGAGAAATATACGACATCAACGTTTTGCAGGATAACACTCTGTGCAAATTGAGTGAAATTGATTTTGAATGGTGTAGATGTGAAGGGCGGTTGTGGGGGCCTGGGGTGGGGGACTTAAACGGGACTTAGAAGGGCGCAGAAGCAGAAGCAGAAGCAGAAGCAGCAGCAGCAAGGGAGGCGACCTTATTTTCACTCTGGTTCATTGACAGTACACATTTACCAGCAGCATACATTGGAGTCATATTCTAACTGTTGACTAATCAGTGTGTGGGCTAGCCAATTTGGGATAAACAGCAAGAATGTAATGTCCTCAATGAAGTAATGACATAGTTCAAGATGTCTTTGACAGTGTCACATTCAATAATATAGTGCTTTAAAGGTGTATCACAAAGTTTACATGCTGAGTGTTCCGGTATGGGTACAGCGTTACTAACTAGCCAGATGTGTCTGTATCCTAACCTAATTCTGGCCACGACTACATCACACAGGCAAGTTGTTTGGACACTCTTCCTAGCCCCCTTGGTCCCTGTTCACCTACCTACTGTAGCAGTAAGTAGGTACCTGTTGTAAATCGAAAGGTTGCCAATTCGTAATCAGGGAAAGTTGATTGAGCTTCTAAACTTGAACTGACATAATCCGAGGAGTGGTGATCCGAGGATCACAGACACTATCTCTCCCACTACAAATCCCTTCCTAACCTCCTGCTCCTTCCTCTGTCCTCCCCAAATCTAACCATGCTATCGCAAAGGTAATAATACAGGTAGAGACAACAACATATTTTCCTATTGTCTTATTATATATTAATAACAGAAACGCTGCCGCCATCCCGGAGGCTATACATTGTCTCACTGTTCATTACCTCCACAATTCTTCCTCTTACTTCTTCTTCCATCAATACTTTATTAACAGTGTATGTAAGTTTCACCATGTATTGCACTACAGCGGTAGAGCAAAGTATATTTTGTTAGCAATAAACCAAAAGCATATTTTATGGCCTAATCATCACTACATAGAACACCACCCATAAAGCATGATACTAGTAGACCACAAACTGCTATAAACACCCAAAGCATATTTTATTGCCTAATCATCACTACATAGAACACCACTCATAAAGCATGATACTATTAGACCACAAACTGCTATAAACCCCAATAATATAATAGACTATACTAGTGACTATAATTGTGTTACCCAATATTTTACGAAATAATACTAAAAAACATAATAATAAACACACTATTAGTGTATATTAGTTGAATGCACAATCTGATGAGAAGTAAAAAAAAAAACAACAACATAACAATAACCTATAAAGAGTGTAGAGTATTTTTGTGCAAACTATTATACTAGTAGATGGTCTAAGATAACTGTATGTGAAGGAAAAGGTGTGCTCTCCACTCAAACTTTCTTTTTATGAAATCTCCAACTCCCCAGCTGAGCGGTACGCCCAATGGGAAACAAAACGTGGCACATAACACGCCGCCCGCCAGCTCTGGCTCGGTGAATAGGAATCAGTAATCGGGCGGAGTATAAACAACACCGCCGCCAATGTGCTCCTCCCATCTCTGAGGAAATCTGGTGGGCAACTTAGTATTATATTAGTATGTAATAATAATAACAATAATAAAAATAATAATAATAATAATAATAATACTAATAATAATAAGAATAATAATAATATTAATAATAATAATATTAATAATAATAACATGCAATTACATTTTATAACACATACTAACAAAATAGTGTATAGCCTACTATACTTAACTATAATAGGTTAGGTTGCGTAGGAGGATCTAAAAAGTACAGTAGTATATATACACACACACACACATACATATAGACAACAAACTAAATTAGAAACCACACGTCAGTGAAGTTATCAAATCCTCCAGTTTCCGTCTCCACCTCCTACGCCGACTCAAGTCCCTCGGTGTTCCTGCACACGAGCTCCTCAGTGTTTACACAACATTCATACTTCCCAAGCTCACCTGGTCTTCTTCCCTAAATGCCACACAACGTAAACACCTAGAAAAAGTGCAAAAGAGGCCATGCAAGATTATTCTCTACCCTTCCTACTCCACATATCAAGAAGCGCTCAACACACTGACCGACCCTTTAGACTCTCACTGACCATCACCACGCCCTCATCTGCAAATTTGGTAAGAAGCTTCTACACCATCCCCGACACCGGCTCCTACTACCACCTGAGATCCCTAGTCCGAGAATTGCTCTTCGACACCACAACCGCATCCAGCCCATACGTGCACGAACTGATCTCTATAAGAACAGCCCAGTCCCAACCATTGTAAAAATTATCGATAACTTGTAATAAATCAGTGTACTCACTCCCAGTAAACACTACTCCTTGCACTGTCACTATGTTGAAATGAACTGTAGTTTGAGCTTTTCCCCAGCTAGTTATTATATGTTTTATTTGTGTCACTCATGTTACTTGTATATTATTTGTAATTCGTAACCCATTCCCCAAATATGTAACTGTATATTTTCAGCCTTCTGGCTGCCAAGCACTTTCAATAAACCGTTAATTATTATTATTATTATTATTATTATTTATATGTTGGCCCATACCAACTCACTCCCCTGAACCCTCCTCCCCACCGGACTATCAACAAGTTCTTGCCATAAGGTACTACCTCATTTGGCAAAGGAATGGAACCAGTGATGAATAGTGGTGAACAGTGCTTAACTCAGTGAAAAACAACTCGGCAGTTGAGTCTTACCCAAGCTAGCTAACCACCTTCACACAGTGAGGTCCCAGGTACCCGGTTATACTTCCCCTGAGCCTAGTGGTGAACAGTGCTTAACTCAGTGAAAAACAACTCGGCAGTTGAGTCTTACCCAAGCTAGCTAACCACCTTCACACAGTGAGGTCCCAGGTACCCGGTTATACTTCCCCGGAGACTCCACGATAGAGAGGCCTGGGACCACACCTCACCCACTTGAATGAGTGAGTCATGTGGACCACGTGGTGTCCCCAAGATGCTACGACACCACGTAGTGAATGTTTTGCTACAGCATCATCATGTGAAGTTCCTCATAACACCATCTGTGAGGTAACTGCTACATCCTCAGGCCCCTCATAACGCCATCTGTGAGGGAGTTACTACACTACGTGTCTGGTGTTCAACACCTCACCTTACATGATCTATGCGTGCAAACATTAATCTGTATGTTCACTGTGTGCTCCTTCACCTTTCTCTAATGAGGGCTTTTGTTAAATCACCAATGTATGTACTAAGTCAATTGTGTCCAATGTATACTTTCGAAAAGCCCTTGTTTGGGTTAGGTAGGAGAGAGTAGTCGTCATTATTGTCCAAGCCACATTATTTATTTCTATATATAAGTAATGTAGGCTGGTTTTTAAATACCTCAATCCCCTAACGGTGCTGTTTGTATATTAAGAAATACCGAAGCCATACAGTACAACACCAGCGAATATGAAGTATCACTGTAACCGGCAACTGTTACTCACTCATACCTACATACATATATAGAGTCTTTACAGAATGATAGCAGACACGGGGAAGACGAACAACAAGAGGAGAAGAGTTAGAAGAAAATCAACTTCAAGCTAAGAAGAAGAATACCAAGACATTTCCTCCAAACAAGAAAACAACACACACAATCAAGCCGACCAAACACTGAGAAACCATGGCGGAACCCAACATGCACCGGACGCTTGACCTGACTCTATCCTGCCGCATCCAGGCGAGTTGTTGCTTAAAGTCCCTCACGCAAGCGCTGTTTAGCCACTGCACCTATTCTATCCTCCTAAAATTCACTTCAATCCCCCCCTGCCACTAGCATGTTATGTATGTATGTATGTATGTATGTATGTATGTATGTATGTATGAATGAATGATAACTGCAACTTTGTGTATTAAAACTCATTACTCTTACCGAAGTAATATAGTGCGTGGTTATGTTATGTCATGTTAGGATAGATTATAAACTACATTGGGTTACATTTCGTGAGGTTCGGTGACGCTACAGGAAGTTAGGTGAGGTACCTGGAGGTTAGGTGAATGTTGACTGACTGACTGACAATTATTAGGAAGTGGTTCCAACACGTTCACACACAACCTATACTCATACCACAAGTCCAGAATTAGAGAGGATCATGTTATTGGATATATTTTCAACGATTTACTCAGTGTCTAACCAACTCTTTAGCGATTTAAATGTGGACCTAAAATTAGGTCCGTATAGTTGTTTGTCGTGGTGGTGGTGGTGGTGTGCGCCCGTCCATCAGGTTGATTAACCACCAAAACCATAAAGGGTGCGGCCCTGCCGTTTCAGGGCATAAACCACATCCATGGCGGTGACGGTCTTCCTTTGTGCGTGCTCGGTGTAGGTGACGGCGTCACGGATGACGTTCTCCAGAAACACCTTGAGGACGCCGCGGGTCTCCTCGTAGATGAGGCCGGATATACGTTTAACACCTCCACGCCGAGCTAGACGACGAATGGCGGGCTTGGTGATACCCTGGATGTTGTCACGAAGCACCTTACGATGACGCTTGGCGCCACCCTTTCCAAGTCCCTTGCCTCCTTTGCCTCGTCCAGTCATGTTGTTGTGGTTGCTACTACAGGTGGTCCTGGTGTGGCTTCGCCGAATCGAATCGAAAATCGAAAAATGCTAGTGACAGGGGGGAAGGAGGTTCAGGAGAAGAATAAAGGGAGGATTGAAGTGAATTTAGGAGGAGAGAACAGATGCAGTGGCTAAACACCGCTTGCGTGAGGGATTATAAGATGGGGGCAGCAGCAACAACCCGGCTGGACGCGGCAGGGAGGCGACAAGACAAGGCCAGGCTAGCG
>NW_024742995.1:0-58644 GCF_018991925.1 Homarus americanus | reverse complement strand
ATCAATGTGCTAGATTCAGTTGCATGTTGCTGGGTGTCCAGTGCTGAGTGTCAGGGGTGTGCAACAGGAATGTCAGAGTGTACCAGGGGTGTCAAGTGGTGTACCTGGGAGTGTCTGGTGTACCTGGGAGTGTCAGAGGTGTACCTGGGAATGTCTGGGGTGTACCTAGGGTGTCCCGATGTTGTGCCTGGGAGTGTCAGGTGTACCTGGGAGTATCAGAGGTGTGCCTGGGATTGTCAGAGGAGTTCCTGGGAGCATCAGAGGAGTACAGCAGTGTGAGAGGGTGTACCTGGAGTGTCAGAGGTTACCTAGGAGTGACAGTGGTGTACCTGGGAGTGTCATTGGTGTGCAGGAGTGTCAGGGTGTACATGGAAGTATCGGAGGTGTACCTGGAAGAGACAGAAATGTCACAAGTCAGGTGTACCTGCAGAGACAATACCTGGGGTATCGGAGGTAACTGTAGGTGTCCAGAAGTGTACCTGGGTGTCAGAGGTGTGTACCTGGGTGTATCAGAGGTGTACCTGGGAGTGTCAGAGGTGTAACTGGGAGTGTCAGGAGGTGTGACTTCAGGAGTGTCAAGGCGTACCAGGGAGTGTGGAGGTGTACCTGGGGTGTCAGGAGTGTACCTGGGATTGTCAGGGGTGTGCCTGGAAGTGTCAGGGGTGTACCTATGAGTATCGGAGGTGTATCTGGGGTGTCAAGGCGTGCAGAGATATCCCGTCAGAGGTGTACCTGGGAGTGTCTGGGGTGCCTGGGAGTCGGAGTGTACCTGGGGTGTCAGGGGTGTACCTGGGGTATGGAGGTGTACCTGGAGCCTCAGAGAGTGTCGGAGGTGTACCTGGGAGTCAGAGGTGTACCTGGGAGTATCAGTGGTACCTGGGAATGTCCCAGAGGTGTACCTGGGGTGTCAGAGGTGTACCTGGGAGTGTGGGGAGAACACCTGGGGCATCAGAGGTGCCTGGGGAGTGTCAGAGGTGGCCTGGGACTGTGGAGGTGGCCAAGAGTGTCATTGGTGTACCTAGAGTATCACAGGTGTACATGGAAGTGTCGGAGGTGGCTGGGAAGTGTCAGAAATATTCCTGGGGTGTCTGGGTGTACCTGGGGTGTCAGGGCATACCTGGGAGTATCAGGTGTACCTGGGGTGTGGGAGTGTGCCTGGGAGTGTCAGAGGTGTACCTGGGAGTGTCAGGGGAGGCTTGCCTGGGAGTGTAGGGGTGTACCTGGGAGTGTCAGCGGTGTGCCTGGGGAGTGTCAGGGGTGTACCTGGGGAGTGTCAGGAGTGTGCCTGGGAGTGTCAGGGTGTACCTGGGGAGACCCGGGAGGTGTACCTGGGAGTGTCAGCGGGTGTACCTGGGAGTGTCAACGAGTGTACCTGGGAAGTGTCAGTGGTGGAGCACGGAGAGTGTACCTGGGTGTGTCAGAGGTGCCTTAGAGAGCAAGTGGCACCAGCGTGTCAGAGGTGTACCTGGGAGCACCCAAAGGTGTGTCAGAGGTGTACCTGGGAGTGTCAGAGGTGACCAACAATGTCAGAGGGTACCTGGGAGTGTCAAGAGGGTGTACCTGGGAGGTGTGAGGTGTGCCTGGGAGTGTCAGGGGTGTAACTGGGAGTGTCGGAAATGTAACTGGGAGTGTCAAGGTGTACCTGGAGTGTCAGAGGTGTACCTGGGGTATCAGGAAGTACCTGGGATTGTCAGGGGTGTACCTGGGAGTGTCAGGGGTGTACCTGTGAGTATCGGCGGTGTATCTGGGAGTGTCAGAGTGTACCTGGCAGTGTCAGAGATGTACCTGGCAGTGTCAGAGTGTACCTGGGGTGTCTGAGGTGCCTGGGGAGTGTCAGGGGGTACCTGGGAGTGTCAGAGGTGTACCTGGGAGTGTCAGAGATGTACCTGAGAGTGTTTGAGGGTGTACCTGGGAGTGTCAAAAGTACTGGGGAGTGTCTGAGACAGCCTGGGATGTCAGTGGTGTACCTGGGAGTGTCAGAGGTGTACCTGGGAATGTCAGAGGTGTACCTGGGAGTGTCAGATACCTGGGGTCATCCAGAAGGTACCACCAGGAGTGTCAGAGGTGTGGGGAGTGTCAGTGGTGTACCTGGATGTGTCATTGTGATTGTACCTGGGAGTGTGTCAGAGGTGTACCTGGAAGTGTCGGAGGTGTACGCACTGGAGTAATAAAGTGTTCTATGAGTGTCAGAAATTGTGTACCTGGGCGTGTGTGAGGAGGTGTACACCAAGTGTCAGAGGTGAACCAGAGAGTGTCGAAGAGGAGTACACTAGAATTGTCAGGGGTAGCTACCTGGGAGTATCGAGTATACCTGGGAGTATCGGAGGTGTACCTGGGAGTGTCAGAGGAATTGTACCTGCAGAGTGTCCAAAGGTGTACCTGGGGTGTCGGAGGTGTGCAGGAGTGTCAGAGGTGTACCTGCCAGGAGTGTCGGAGGTGTACCCGGGAGTGTCAGAGGTGTACCTGGGAGTGTCCGGAGGTGTACTGCAGGAGTGTGAGAAGTGTACACAGGAGTGTCTGGGGTATGCCTGGGAGTGTCTGATGTGTACCTGGGAGTGTCAAGGTGTACCTGGGAGTGTCAGGTGTGGCTCAGAGTGTCACATGTGTAACTGGGAGTGTCAGGGGGTGTACCTGGGAGTCTCAGAGGTGTACCTGGGAGTGCAGGAGGTGTACCTTGGAGTGTCAGTTGTGTACCTGGGAGTGTCAGGTGTGTACTAGGGAGTGTCAGACGTGTACCTGGGAGTGTCAGAGGTGCACCTGGGAGTGTCTGGGGAATTAGCACCCACCAAGGGAGTGTCGGGAAGGAGGGGGAGTGTACCTGGGAGTGTCAGGGGTGGCACCTGGGAATGTCAGAGGTGTGCCCAGGAGTGTCACCAGGGGTGGCCACCAAGGAGTGTCACAAGTGTACCTGGGTGTCCAGAGGTGGCCTGCACAGGAGTCTCTGAGGTGTACCTAGGAGTGTCAGTGTGTACCTGGGGTGTCAGGGGTGTGCCTGGGGTTGAGAGGTGTACCTGGGATGGTCAGAGGTGCCTGGGAGCATCAGGAGTACCGCACGGTGTGAGGTGTGCAGGGTGTCGAAGGTGTACCTAGGAGTGTCAGTGGTGTACCTGGGAGTGTCATTGGTGGCCTGGCAGTGTCCAGAGGTGTACATGGAAGTATCCGGAGGTGTACCTGGAAGAGTCAGAAATGTCCTGGGAGTGTCAGCGGTGTACCTGGGAGTGTCAGAGGTGTACCTGCAGGAGTATCGGAAGGAGAGGTGTACACCAGGTGTGTCAGAAGTGTACCTGGGGAGTGTCAGAGGTGTACCTGGGAGTGTCAAGAGGTGTACCTGGGTGTGTCAGAGTGTACCTGGGAGTGTCAGAGGTGTACCTGGGAGTGTCAGGGGGTGTGGCACAGGAGTGTCCGGAGGTGTAGCTGGGAGTGTCAAGGCGTACCAGGGAGTGTCCAAGGAATTGTACCTGCAGAGTGTCAGGGGTACCTGGGATTGTGGGGTGTACCTGGGAGTGTCAGGGGTGTACCTATAGTATCGGCGGTGTATCTGGGAGTGTCAGAAATGTACCTGTGTCGAGATGTACCTGGCAGTTTCAGAGGTGTACCTGGGTGTGTCTGAGGTGTACCTGGGAGTGTCGGAGGTGTACCTACAGGAGTGTCGGGGGTGTACCTGGGGTGTCAGAGGTGTACCTGGGAGTGTCAGAGGTGTACCTGGGGTGTCTGAGTGTACCTGGGAGTGTCAGGGGTGTACCTGGGAGTATCCAGTGGAGTACCTGGGAATTGTCAGAGGTGTACCTGGGAGTGTCAGAGGTGGCGCACACCAGGGTGTCGAAGGTACCTGGGAGCATCAGAGGAGTACAGAATTGTCAGAGGTGTACCTGGGAGTGTCAGAGGTGTACCTGGGACTGTCAGTGGTGTACCTGGGAGTGTCATTGGTGTACCTGGGAGTATCACAGGTGTACATGGAAGTGTCGGAGGTGGCCTGGAGGTGTCAGAAATGTTCCTGGGAATGCAGGGTGTACCTGGGGTGTCAGGAGGTGTACCTGGGGTATCGGAGGTGTACCTGGGAGTATCGGAGGTGGGCGCACCAGGAGTGTCAGAGGTGTACCTGGGAGGTGTCAGAGGTGTGCCTGGGGAGGTGTCGGGGGTGTACCTGGGAGTGTCAGCGGTGTGTACACCAGGTGTCAGAGGTGTACCTGGGAGTGTCAGGGGATTAATACCTGGGAGTGTCAGGGGTGTACCTGGGAGTGTCAGCGGTGTACCTGGGGAGTGTCAGGGGGTGTACCTGGGGTGTCGGCAGTGTACCTGGGAGTGTCAGTGGTGTACCTGGGGCATCGGAGGTGTACCTGGGTGTGTCAGAGGTGTACCTGGGAGTGTCAGGGGTGTACCTGCAGTGTCAGGAAGGTGTACCTGGGAGTGTCTTATGTGTACAGGAGTGTCAGGGGTGTACCTGGGAGTGTCAGAGGTGTACCTGCAAGTGTCAGAGGTGTACTTGGGGTGTCCAGGAGTGACGGGAGTGTGAAGTACCTGGGAGTGTCAGAGGTGTACCTGGCAGTGTCAGAGAATTGTACCTGGGAGTTGCACGGGGTTGTAACTACCCAGGAGTGTCGGAGATGTAACTGGGAGTGTCAAGGTGTACCTGGGAGTGTCAAGGAGGTGTGCCTGGGAGTGTCAGGGAGGTACCTGGGATTGTCAGGGGTGTGCCTGGGAGTGTCGGGGGTGTACCTGTGAGTATCGGCAGTGTATCTGGAGTGTCAGAGGTGTACCTGGCAGTGTCGGAGATGTACCTGGCAGTGTCAGAGGTGTACCTGGGTGTCTGAGGTGTGCCTGGGAGTGTCGGAGGGTACCAGGAGGTGTCAAGGGGTGGCACACAGAATTGTCAGAGGTGTACCTGGGAGTGTCAGAGTGTACCTGGGAGTGTTTGAGAGTGTACCTTAGAATTGTCCAGAGGTGTACCTGGGAGTATCAGTGGAGTACCTGGGAGTTTCCAGTGGTGTACCTGGGAGGTGTCAGAGAGTGTACACCTGTGAGAGTGTGAGGTGTACCTGGGGTGTCAGGGTGGCCTGGGCGTGTGTGTGAGTGTACCTGGGAGTGTCAGGGTGCACCTGGGTATCGGAGGTGTACCTGGGAGTGTCACAAAATTGTACACAAATTATGAGTGTTCCTAGGAGTGTCAGTGGTGTACCTGGGAGTGTCAGGTGTGTACCCGGGAGGTGTCACAGGTGCTTGGCTTTGGGAGTAGTGTCAGAGGGTGTACCTGGGAGTCTCAGAGGTGTACCTGGGAGTGCCAGAGGTGTACCTTGGAGGTCAGTGGTGTACCTGGAGGTCAGGTGTGTACTAGGGAGTGTCAGTGGTGTACCTGAGTGTCAGAGGTGCACCTGGGAGTGTCTGAGGTGTACCTGGGAGTGTCGGAGGGGTGTACCTGGGAGGCCAAATCTGGAGTGTTTGAGGTAACCTGGGAGGTCAGTGTACCTGGAGTGTCTGAGGTGCACCTGGGAGGTCAGGTGGTGTACCTGAGCTGGGAGGTGTACCTGGGAGGTCAGAGGTGTACCTGGAGTGTCAGAGGTGTACCTGGGATCATCAGAGTACCTGGGAGTGTCACAGGTGTACATGGTGTCAGAGGTGTACCTGGGAGTGTCAGTGGTGTACCTGATGTGTCGCTGGTACCTGGAGTGTCAGGGGTGTACCTGGGTGTCGGAGGTTCTGAAGTGTCAGAAATGTTCCTGTGAGTGCAGAGGTGTACCTGGGCGGTGTGAGGTGCACGGAGTGTCAGAGGTGAACCAGGGAGTGTCAGAGAGTACCTGGGAGTGTGAGGTGTACCTGGGAGTATCGGAGGTGTACCTGGGAGTATCGGAGGTGTACCTGGGAGCGTCAGAGGTGTACCTGGGAGTGTCAAAGGTGTACCTGGAGTGTCAGAGGTGTACCTGGGTGTCAGAGGTGTACCTGGAGTGTACCTGAGCGTCAGGTGTAACTGGGAGTGTCGGAGGTGTAATCCGAGTGTCAAAGGCGTACCGGGAGTGTCGAGGTGTACCTGGGAGTGTCAGAGTGTACCTGGGATTGTCGTGTACCTGGAGTGTCAAAATTTATGAGTATCGAGGTGTATCTGGGAGTGTCAGAAGTGTACCTGGGAGTGTCTGAGGTGTACCTGGAGTGTCAGAGGTGTACCTGGGAGATCAGTGGAGTACCTGAGTGTCAGAGGTGTACCTGGGAGTGGCTGAGAGGTGTACCTGGAGTGTCAGAGGGAGCACTGGGAGCATCAGAGGAGTACCTGGAGTGTCAGAGGTGTACCTGGGAGTGTCAGGAGGTGTACCTGGGACTGTCAGTGGTACCCGGAGTGTCATAGGTGTACCTGGGAGTACACAGAGGTGTAATGGAGTGTCGGAGGTGTACCTGGAAGTGTCAGAAATGTCCTGGGAGTGTCTGGGGTGTACCTGGAGGTCAGAGGCACCTGGGAGTATCGGAGGTGTACCTGAGTATCGGAGGTGTACCGGAGCGTCTGAGAGGTGTACCTGGAGTGTCAGAGGTGTACCTGGAGTGTCAGGTGTACCTGGGAGTGTCAGCGGTGTACCTGGGATGCCAGAGGTGTACCTGGAGTGTCAGAGGTGTACCTGGGAGTCAGGGTGTACCTGGAGTGTCAGCGGTGTACCTGGGAGTGTCAGGGTACCTGGAGTGTCAGCGGTGTACCTGGGAGTGTCAGGTGTACCTGGATATCGGAGGTGTACCTGAGTGTCGAGAGGTGTACCTGGGAGTGTCAGTGGTGTACCTGCCAGTGTCAGAGGATAACCTGGAGTGTCAGAGGTACCTGAGGGTCAGAGGTGTACCTGGGAGTGTCAGAGGTGTAACTGGAGGTCGGAAATGTAACTGAGTGTCAAAGGTGAACCTGGGAGTGTCAGAGGTGTACCTGGGAGTGTCAGGGAAGTACCTGATTGGGGTGTACCTGGAGTGTCAGGTGTACCTGTGAGTATCGGCGGTGTATCTGGGAGTGTCAGAGGTGTACCTGGCAGTGTCAGAGATGTACCTGGCAGTGTCAGAGGTGTACCTGGGGTGTCTTAGGTGTACCTGGGAGTGTCGAGGTACCTGGGAGTGTCAGGTGTACCTGGGAGGCAGAGATGTACCTAGGAGTGTCAGAGGTGACCTGGGGTGTTTGAGGTGTACCTGGGATGCCCAACAAGTACCTGGGAGTGTCTGAGGTGTACCTGGGAGTGTCATGTGGTGTACCTGGGAGTGTCAGAGGTACCTGGGAGGTCAGAGGTGTACCTGGGAGTGTCAGAGGTACCTGGGATCATCAGAGGAGTACCTGGGAGTGTCAGAGGTGTACATGGGAGTGTCAGTGGTGTACCTGGAGTGTCAGAGGTGTACCTGGAGTATCGGAGGTGTACCTGTGTGTCAGAAGTGTACCTGGAGTGTCAGAGGTGTACCTGGGAGTGTCAGAGGTGTACCTGGTGTGTGAGAGGTGTACCGGGAGTGTCAGAGGTGTACCTGGGAGGCAGGGTGTAATTGGAGTGTCGAGGTGTAACTGGGAGTGTCAAAGGCGTACCAGGGAGTGTCAGGTGTACCTGGGAGTGTCAGGAGGTACCTGGGATATTGGGGTGTACCTGGGAGGTCAGGGGTGACCCATGAGTATCGGCGGTGTATCGGAGTGTCAGAAATGTACCTGGCAGTGTCAGAGGATGTACCTGGCAGTTTCAGAGGTGTACCTGGGTGTGTCTGAGGTGTACCTGGGAGTGTCGGAGGTGTACCCAGGAGGTCAGGTGTACCTGGAGTGTCAGAGACCTGGAGGTGTACCTGGGAGTGTCAGAGGTGTACCTGGGAGCACTGAGGAGCACCTGGGAGTGTCAGAGGTGTACCTGGGAGTGTCAGAGGTACCTGGGAGTGTCAGAGGAGTACCTGGGAGCATCGAGGAGTACCTGGGAGTGTCAGAGGTGTACCTGGGAGTGTCAGAGGTGTACCTGACTGTCAGTGGTACCTGGGAGGTCATTGGTGTACCTGGGAGTATCACAGGTGTACATGGAAGTGTCGGAGGTGTACCTGAAGTGTCAGAAATGTTCTGGAGTGTCTGGGGTGTACCTGGGAGGCCAGAGGTGTACCTGGGAGTATCGGAGGTGTACCTGGGAGTATCGGAGGTGTACCTGGGAGTGTCAGAGGTGTACCTGGGAGTGTCAGGAGGTGTACCTGGGAGTGTCAGGGTGTACCTGGTGTCAGCGGTGTACCTGGAGTGTCAGAGGTGTACCTGGGAGGTCAGAGGTGTACCTGGGAGGTCAGGGTGTACCTGGGAGTGTCAGCGGTGTACCTGGGAGGTCAGGGGTGTACCTGAGTGTCAGCGGGGTACCTGGGAGTGTCAGTGGTGTACCTGGGAGTATCGGAGGTGTACCTGTGTGTCAGAGGTGTACCTGGGAGTGTCAGAGGTGTACCTGCCAGTGTCAGAGGTGTACCTGGGAGTGTCAGAGGTGTACCTGGGAGGCCAGAGGTGTACCTGGGAGTGTCAGAGAGAGGTGTACCTGGGATCATCAGAGAGTACCTGGAGTGCTTGTGAGGTACCTTGATTGTCAGGGTGTACCTGGGAGTGTCAGGGTGTAAACGCTCTATGAGTATCGGAGGTGTATCTGGGAGCGTCGTGAAGTGTACCTGATGTGTTATTGGTGTACCTGGGAGTGTCAGAGGTGTACCTGGAAGTGTCGGAGGTGTACCTGGAAGCGTCAGAAATGTCCCTATGAGTGTCAGGGGAGGTGTACCTTGGCGTGAGGTGTACCTGGGAGTGTCAGAGGTGAACCAGGAGTGTCAGAGGAGTACCTGGAGGCCAGAGGTGTACCTGGGAGCATCGGAGGCGGTACCTGGAGATCGAGGTGCAATCTGGGGAGGTCAGAGGTGTACCCGCGAGTGTCAAAGGTGTACCCAGAGGTCGGAGGTGTACCTGGAGTGTCAGAGGTGTAACGGGAGTGTCGGAGGTGCACCTGGAGCGTCAGGAGGTGTACCTGGGAGTGTCGGAGGTGTACCTGGGAGTGTGGAGAAGTGCAATCTGGAGTGTCTGGGTGTACCTGGGGAGGTCTGATGTGTACCTGGGAGGCCGGGGCGTACCTGGGAGTGTCAGGTGTGTACCAGGGAGTGTCACATGTAACTGGGAGTGTCAGAGGTGTACCTGAGTCTCAGAGGTGTACCTGGGAGTGCCAGAGGTGTACCTTGAGTGTCAGTTGTGTCTGGGAGCGCGTCAGGTGGTACTAGGGAGGTCAGACGTGCAATTGGAGTGTCAGAGGTGCACCTTAGAGTGTCTGAGGTGTACCTGGAGTGTCGGAGGTGTACCCTGAGGTCAGGGTGCAATCTGGAAACGTCAGGGTAATTTGGAGGTCACAGGTGCAACTGGGAGTGTCTGAGGTGTACCTGGAGTGTCAGAGGTGCAATCTGGGAACTCTGAGGTGTACCTAGAGTGTCAGTGGTGTACCTGGGAGTGTCAGAGGTGTACCTGGGAGTTTGAGAGGGGTGTACCTGATTGTCAGAGGAGTGCCTGGGAGCACTGTGAGGAGTACCTTTGCAGTGTGAGAGGTGTACCTGGGAGTGCCAGAGGTGTACCCAGGGAGTGTCAGTGGTGTACCTGGGAGGTCATTGCGTACCTGGCAGTGCCAGAGGTGTACATGAAGTATCGGAGGTGTACCTGGAAGAGCCTGTGGAAATGTCCCTGGGAGTGTCAGCGTGTACCTGGGAGTGTCAGAGGTGCACCTGGGAGTATCGGAGGTGTACTGGGTGTGTCAGAAGTGGGTACCTGGAGGTCAGAGGGGTGTACCTGGGAGGCCGAGGTGTACCTGGGTGTGTCAGAGGTGTACCTGGGAGGTCAGAGGTGTGTACCTGGAGTGTCAGGGTGTAACTGGGAGTGTCGGAGGTGTAACTGGGAGTGTCAAAGGCGTACCAGGAGTGTCAGAGGTGTACCTGGGAGGTCAGGAGTGTACCTGGGATTGTCAGGTGTACCTGGAGTGTCAGGGTGTACCGGCGAGTATCGGCGGTGTATCTGGGAGTGTCAGAAATGTACCTGGTGTCAGAGATGTACCTGGCAGTTTCCAGAGGTGTACCTGGTGTGTCTGAGGTGTACCTGGGAGTGTCGGAGGTGTACCTAGGAGTGTCAGGGTGTACCTGGGAGGTCAGACGTGTACCTGGGAGTGTCAGGAGGTGCATCTGGGAGGTCTGAGGTGTATCTGGGAGGTCAGAGGTGTACCTGAGCATCAGTGGAGTACCTGGAGTGTCAGGAGGTGTACCTGGGAGGTCAGAGGTGTACCTGGGAGTGTCAGAGGAGCACCTGGGAGCATCAGAGGAGTACCTGGAGTGCGTCAGGAGGTGTACCTGGGAGTCAGAGGTGTACCTGGACTGTCAGTGGTACCTGGAGTGTCATTGGTGTACCTGGGAGCATCACAGGTGTACATGGAAGTGTCGGAGGTGTACCCGGAAGCGTCAGAAATGTTCTGGAGTGTCTGGGGTGTACCTGGAGTGTCAGAGGTGTACCTGGGAGCATCGGAGGTGTACCTGGGAGTATCGAGGTGTACCTGGGAGTGTCAGAGGTGTACCTGGGAGGCGCGTCAGAGGTGTACCTGGGGAGGTCAGGGTGCACCTGGGAGGCCGGGGCGAAAATCTGGAGGCCCGAGGTGCAATCTGGAGTGTCAGAGGTGTACCTGGAGTGCGTCAGGGTGTACCTGGAGTGCCAGCGGTGTACCTGGGAGTGTCAGGGTGTGCCCTGGGAGGCCAGCGGTGTACCTGGGAGTGTCAGTGGTGTACCTGGGAGTATCGGAGGTGTACCTGCGTGTCAGAGGTGTACATGAGTGTCAGGAGGTGTACCTGCCAGTGTCAGAGGGTGTGTACCTGGGAGTGTCTTATGTGTACCTGGGAGTGTCAGAGGTGTACCTGGGAGTGTCAGAGGTGTACTTGGGAGTGTCAGAGGTGACCCAGGGAGTGTCAGAGGAGTACCTGGGAGTGTCAGAGGTGTACCTGGCAGTGTCAGAGGTGTACCTGGGAGTTGCACGGGCTGTAACTGGGAGTGTCGGAGATGTAACTGGGAGGTCAAAGGTGTACCTGGGAGTGTCAGAGGTGTACCTGGGAGTGTCAGGGAAGTACCTGGGATTGTCAGGTGTACCTGGGAGTGTCAGGGGTGTACCTGTGAGTATCGGCGGTGTATCCGGGGAGTGTCAGAGGTGTACCTGGCAGTGTCAGAGATGTACCGTGCGTCAGAGGTGTACCTGGAGTGTCTGAGGTGTACCTGGGAGGTCGGAGGGGTACCTGGGAGTGTCAGGGGTGTACCTGGGAGTGTCAGAGGTGTATTCTGGAGTGTCAGAGGTGTACCTGGAGTGTTTGAGGTGTACCTGAGTGTCAGGAGGTGTACCTGGAGTATCAGTGAGCAATCTGGAGTGTCAGTGGTGTACCTGAGTGTCAGAGGTGTACCTGCGGAGGAGAAGGCAACTGGGAGTGTCTGGGTAATCTGGGCGTGTGTGAGGGTGTACCTGGGAGGTCAGAGGTGCACCTGGAGAGTATCGGAGGTGTGTACCTGGGAGGCCACAGGTGTACCTGGAAGTGCCAGAGGTGTTCTGGGAGTGTCAGTGGGTGTGCAATCTGGGAGTGTCAGGTGTGTACCAGGGAGTGTCACAGGTGTAACTGGGGAGTGCAGAGGGTACCTGGGAGTCTCAGAGGTACCTGGTGCCAGAGGTGACCTTGGAGTGTCAGTGGTGTACCTGAGTGTCAGGTGGTACTAGGGAGTGTCAGTGGTGTACCTGGGAGTGTCAGAGGTGCACCGGAGTGTCTGAGGTGTACCTGGAGTGTCGGAGGTGTACCTGGGAGTGTCAGGGGTGTACCTGGGAGTGTTCTGAGGTGTACCTGGGAGGTCAAAGGTGTACCTGGGAGTGTCTGAGGTGACCTGGGAGGTCAGTGGTGTACCTGGGAGTGTCAGAGGTGTACCTGGGAGTGTCAGAGGTAACCGGAGGCAGAGGTGTACCTGGATCATCAGAGGAGTACCTGGAGGTCACAGGTACATGGGAGTGTCAGGTGTACCTGGGAGTGTCAGTGGTGTACCTGGATGTGTCATTGGTGTACCTGGGAGTGTCGTGGTACCTGGAGTGTCGAGGTGTACCTGGAAGTGTCAGAAATGTTCCTGGGAGGGTCAGAGGTGTACCTGGGCGTGTGAGGTGTACCTGGAGTGCAGAGGTGAACCAGGAGGCCGAGGAGCACCTGAGTGTGAGGTGTACCTGGAGTATCGGAGGTACCTGAGTATCGGAGGTGTACCTGAGAGTCAGAGGTACCCGGAGTGTCAAAGGTGTACCTGGGAGGTCAGAGGTGTACCTAGAGTGTCAGAGGTGTACCTGGAGTGTCAGAGGTGTACCTGACTGGAGGTACCTGGGAGTGTCAGAGGTACCTGGAGTGTCGGAGGTGTACCTGGGAGGTGGAGAAGTGTACCTGGGAGTGTCTGTGTACCTGGGCGGTGTGTGAGGTACCTGGAGTGTCACAGGTGCACCTGGAGTATCGGAGGTGTACCTGGAGTGTCACAGGTGTACTTGGAGTGCCAGAGGTGTTCTGGAGTGTCAGTGGTGTACCTGGGAGGTTGTGTGTACCAGGGAGGTCACAGGTGTACCTGGGAGGTCAGGAGTACCTGGGAGTCTCAGAGGTGTACCTGGGAGTGCCAGAGGTGTACCTTGAGTGTCAGTGGTGTACCTGGGATGTCAGGTGTGTACTAGGGAGTGTCAGAGGTGTACCTGGAGTGTCAGAGGTGCACCTGGGAGTCTGAGGTGTACCTGGGAGTGTCGGAGGTGCACCTGGGAGGTCAAACCTGAATGTCAGAGGTGTACTGGGAGGTCATAGGTGTACCTGGGAGTGTCTGAGGTGTACCTGGGAGTGTCAGAGGTGTACCTGGGAATGTCTGAGGTGTACCTAGGCGTGTCAGTGTGTACCTGGGAGTGTCAGAGGTGTACCTGGGAGTATCAGAGGTACCTGGGATTGTCAGAGGAGTGCCTGGAGCATCAGAGGAGTACCTTGGAGTGAGAGGTGTACCTGGGAGTGTCAGAGGTACCTAGGAGTGTCAGTGGTGTACCTGGGAGTGTCATTGGTGTACCTGGGAGTGTCAGAGGCGAAGTATCGGAGGTGTACCTGGAAGAGTCAGAAATGTCCCTGGAGGTCAGGTGTACCTGGGAGTGTCAGAGGTGTACCTGGGAGTATCGGAGGTGTACCTGGGAGTGTCAGAAGGTACATGGAGGCCTAGAGGTGTACCTGGGTATTTAGAGGTGTACCTGGAGTGTCAGAGGTGTACCCTGGGAGTGCTCGTGTAACTGGGAGTGTTGGAGGTGTAACTGGAGGTCAGAGGCGTACCAGGTGTCAGAGGTGTACCTGGGAGTGTCAGGAGTGTACCTGATTGTCAGTGTACCTGGAAGTGTCAGGGGTGTACCTGGGAGTATCGGCGGTGTATCTGGGAGTGTCAGAAGTGTACATGGAGGTGTCAGAGGTGTACCTGGTGTGTCTCTGAGGTACCTGGGAGGTCGGAGGTGTACCTGGGAGTATCGGAGGTGTACCTGGGAGTGTCAGAAGTGTACCTGGGAGTGTCAGAGGTGTACCTGGGAGTGTCAGAGGTGTACCTGGGAGTGTCATTGGTGTACCTGGCAGGTCAGAGGTACATGGAAGCATCGGAGGTGTACCTGGAAGAGTCAGAAATGTCCTGGGAGGTCAGAGGTAACCTGGGAGGTCAGAGGTGTACCTGGGAGTATCGGAGGTGTACCTGGGTGTCAGAAGTGCACTGGAGTGTCAGAGGTGTACCTGGAGTGTCTGAGGTGTACCTGGAGTGTCGGAGGTGTACCTGAGTGTCAGGGGTGTACCTGGGAGTGTCAGAGGTACCTGGGAGTGTCAGAGGTGTACCTGGGAGTGTCGGAGGTGTACCTGGGAGTGTCAGAGGTGTACCTGGAGTATCAGGGAGTACCTGGGAGTGTCAGAGGTGTACCTGGGAGTGTCAGAGGTGTACCTGGGAGGTCTGAGGTGTACCTGGGAGGTCAGAGGAGCACTGGGAGCATCAAAGGAGCACCTGGGAGTGTCAGAGGGTACCTGGGAGTGTCAGAGGGTACCTGGGACTACTGGGGTGTACCTGGGAGTGTCATTGGTGTACCTGGGAGTATCACAGGTGTACATGGAAGTGTCGGAGGTGTACCTGGAAGTGTCAGAAATGTTCCTGGGAGTGTCTGGGGTGTACCTGGGAGTGTCAGAGGCGTACCTGGGAGTATCGGAGGTGTACCTGGGAGTATCGGAGGTGTACCTGGGAGTGTCAGAGGTGTACCTGGGAGTGTCAGAGGTGTACCTGGGAGTGTCAGGGGTGTACCTGGGAGTGTCATGGTGTACCTGGGAGTGTCAGAGGTACCTGGAGTGTCAGAGGTGTACCTGGGAGGTCAGGTGTACCTGGTGTCAGCGGTGTACCTGGAGTGTCAGGGTGTACCTGGGAGTGTCAGAGGTGTACCTGGGGTGCTCGGTGGTGTACCTGGGAGTATCGGAGGTGTACCTGGGTGTCAGAGGTGTACCTGAGTGTCGAGGAGGAACCTGGGAGCATCAAAGGAGTACCTGGGAGGCCGGGTGCCCGGGAGTGTCAGAGGTGTACCTGGATCAGTGGTGTACCTGGGAGTGTCATTGGTGTACCTGGGAGCATGACAGGTGTACATGGAAGTGTCGGAGGTGTACCTGAAGTGTCAGAAATGTTCCTGGAGTGTCTGGGGTGTACCTGGAGGCTGTGAGGCGTACCTGGGAGCATCGGAGGTGCACCTGGGAGTATCGGAGGTGTACCTGGGAGTGTCAGAGGTGTACCTGGAGGCTCAGAGGTGTACCTGGGAGTGTCAGGGTGTACCTGGGAGTGTCAGCGCGGTGTACCTGGGAGGTCAGAGGTGTACCTGGAGGTCAGAGGTGTACCTGGAGTGTCAGTGTACCTGGGAGTGTCAGGGGGCGTGTACCTGGGAGTGTCAGGGTGTACCTGGGAGGTCAGCGGTGTACCTGGGGTGTCAGTGTACCTGGGAGCATCGAGGTGCACCTGGGTGTGTCAGAGGTGCACCTGGAGTGTCAGAGGTGTACCTGCCAGTGTCAGAGGTGTACCTGGAGTGTCATGATGTGTCCCTGGGGAGTCAGAGGTGTACCTGGAGTGTCAGAGGTGTACTTGGGAGTGTCAGAGGTGAACCAGGAGGTCAGAGGAGTACCTGGAGTGTCAGAGGTGTACCTGGGAGTGTCAGAGGTGTACCTGGGAGTGTCAGGGTGTACCTGGGAGGTCGGAAATGTAACTGGGAGTGTCGGTGTACCTGGGAGTGTCAGAGGTGTACCTGGGAGGTCAGGGAAGTACCTGGATTGTCAGGGGTGTACCTGGGAGTGTCAGGGGTGTACCTGTGAGTTCGGCGGTGTACCTGGGAGTGTTAGGAGGTACCTGGCAGTGTCAGATGTACCTGGTAGTGTCAGAGGTGTACCTGGGGGCAGTCTGAGGTACCTGGGAGGTCGGAGGGTACCTGGGAGGTCAGGGTGTACCTGGGAGTGTCAGAGATGTACCTGGGAGTGTCAGAGGTGTACCTGGGGTTTGAGGTGTACCTGGAGTGTCAAGTACCTGGGAGTGTCTAAGGTGTACCTGGAGTGTCAGAGGTGTACCTGGGAGTGTCAGAGGTACCTGGGAGTGTCAGAGGTGTACCTGGGAGGTCAGAGGTGTACCTGGGAGTGTTTGAGGTACCTGGAGTGTCAGAGGTGTACCTGGGAGTATCAGTGGAGTACCTGGGAGTGTCAGTGGTGTACCTGGGAGTGTCAGAGGTGTACCTGTGAGTGTGAGAAGCAACCTTGGAGCAACTGAGTACCTGGGCGGTGAGGTGTACCTGGAGTGTCAGAGGTGCACCTGGGAGTATCGGAGGTGTACCTGGAGTGTCACAGGTGTACCTGAGTGCCAGAGGTGTACCTGGGAGTGTCGGTGGTGTACCTGGGAGTGTCAGGTGTGTACCAGGGAGGCCAGGTAACTGATGCTCAGAGGTGTACCTGAGTCTCAGAGGTGTACCTGGGAGTGCCAGAGGTACCTGGAGTGTCAGTGGTGTACCTGGGAGTGTCAGGTGTGTACTAGGGAGTGTCAGTGGTGTACCTGGGAGTGTCAGAGGTGCACCTGGTGTCTGAGGTGTACCTGGGAGTGTCGGAGGTGTACCTGGGAGTGTCAGGGTGTACCTGGGAGTGCTTGAGGTGTACCTGGGAGTGTCAGAGGTGTACCTGGGAGTGTCTGAGGTACCTGGGAGTGTCAGTGGTGTACCTGGGAGGTCAGGAGGTGCACTGGGAGTGTCAGAGGTGTACCTGAGTGTCAGAGGTGTACCTGGGATCATCAGAGTACCTGAGTGTCACAGGTGTACATGGGAGTGTCAGAGGTACCTGGAGTGTCAGTGGTGTACCTGGATGTGTCATTGGTGTACCTGGAGTGTCATGGGTGTACCTGGAAGTGTCGGAGGTGTACCTGGAAGCGTCAGAAATGATCCTGGTGGAGTGTCAGAGGTGTACCTGGCGTGTGTGAGGTGTACCTGGGAGTGTCAGGGGAGGTGAAACCAGGGAGTGTCAGAGGAGTACCTGGGAGTGTGAGAGGTGTACCTGGGAGTATCGAGGTGTACCTGGGGAGTATCGGAGGTGTACCTGGGGAGTGTCAGAGGTGTACCTGCGCGGAGGTCAAAGGTGGGTACCTGGGAGTGTCAGAGGTGTACCTGGTAGGGAGTGTCAGAGGTGTACCGGGAGTGTCAGAGGTGCAAATCTGGGAGAGTCGAGGTGTACCCTGGAGGTCAGAGGTGTACCTGGAGTGTCGGAGGTGTACCTGTGGAGTGTGGAGAATTGTACCTGGGAGGTTCAGTGTACCTGGCGTGTGTGAGGTGTACCTGAGTGTCACAGTGCACCTGGGAGTATCTGAGGTGGGGAGTGTCACAGGCGTACCTGGGAGTGCCAGAGGTGTTCTTGGGAGTGTCAGTGGTGTACCTGGGAGTGCCAGGTGTGGTACCAGGGAGTGTCACAGGTGTAACTGGAGCGTCAGAGCGTACCTGGGAGTCTCAGAGGTGTACCTGGGAGTGCCAGAGGTGTACCTTGAGTGTCAGTGAAAATTTGGAGTGCCTGGTGTGTACTAGGGAGTGCTCAGAGGTGTACCTGAGTGTCAGAGGTGCACCTGGGAGTGTCTGAGGTGTACCTTGGGAGTGTCGGAGGTGTGCAATTGGGAGGTCAGGTGTACCTGAATGTCAGAGGTGGGCACCTGGAGCTCACAGGTGTACCTGGAGTGTCTGAGGTGTACCTGGGAGTGTCAGGAGGTGTACCTGGGAATGTCTGAAAATTTAGGAGTGTTGCGGTGTACCTGGGAGTGTCAGAGGTGTACCTGGGAGTATCAGAGGTGTACCTGGATTGTCAGAGGAGTGCCTGGGAGCATCAGAGTAGTACCTTGGAGTGTGAGGTGTACCTTGAGTGTCAGAGGTGTACCTAGGAGTGTCAGTGGTGTACCTGGGAGCGTCATTGGTGTACCTGGAGTGTCAGAGGTGCGGTTGGAAGCATCGGAGGTGTACCTGGAAGAGTCAGAAATGTCCCTAGGAGTGTCAGCGGCGTACCTGGGAGTGTCAGAGGTGCACCTGAGCATCGGAGGTGTACCTGGGTGTGTCAGAAGCTGCACCTGGAGGTCAGAGGTGCAACCTGGTGATCAGAGGTGTACCTGGAGTGTCAGGTGTAACTGGGAGTGTCGGAGGTAACTGGGAGTGTCAAAGGCGTACCAGGAGTGTCAGGAGGTGTACCTGGGAGTGTCAGGAGCGTACCTGGGATTGTCAGGGTGTACCTGAAGCATCAGGGGTGTACTTGCGAGTATCGGCGGTATCTGGGAGTGTCAGAAGTGCACCTGGCAGTGTCAGATGTACCTGGCAGTGCTGAGGTGTACCTGGGTGTCTGAGGTGTACCTGGAGTGTCGGAGGTGTACCTGGGAGTGTCAGGTGTACCTGGGAGTGTCAGGAGGTGTACCTGGAGTGTCAGAGGTGTACCTGGGAGTGTCAGAGAGCACCTGGAGCATCAGAGGAGTACCTGGGAGTGCTCAGAGGTGTACCAAGTGTCAGGAGGTGTACCTGGACCGTCAGTGGTGTACCCAGAGTGTCATTGGTGTACCTTGGGAGTATCACAGGTGCATGGAAGTGTCGGAGGTGTACCCGTCAGAAATGTTCGGAGTGTTCAGTACCTGGAGTGTCAGGAGGCGCAGCCTGGAGTATCGGAGGTACCTGGGAGTATCGAGGTGTACCTGGGAGGTCAGAGGGTGTACTCTTGGAGGCTGGGGTGGTGTACCTGGAGCAAGTCAGTGTGTACTAGGGAGGTCAGAGGTGTACCTTGAGTGTCGGGGAGGTGCACCTGGAGTGTCTGAGGTACCTTGGGAGTGTCGGAGGTGTACCTGGGAGTGTCAGGGGTGTACCTTTTTTGGAATGTCAGAGGTGTAATTTGGGAGGGTCATGGTGTACCTGGGAGGTCTGAGGTGTACCTGGAGTGTCAGAGGTGCATGTGGAATGTCTGAGGTGTACCTAGGGAGGTCAGTGGTGGCAATCTGGGAGTGTCAGAGGTGGCACCTGGAGCATCAGAGGTGTAACCTGGATTGTCAGAGGAGTGCCTGGGAGCATCAGAGGAGCACCTTGGCGTGAGGTGTACCTGGAGTGCCGAGGTTTACCTAGGAGTGTCAGTGGTGTACCTGGAGTGTCATTGGTGTACTTGGGAGTGTCAGAGGTGTACATGGGCATCGGAGGTGTACCTGGAAGAGTCAGAATCCCGGGGAGGTCAGCGGTGTACCTGGAGTGTCAGAGGTGTACCTGGAGTATCGGAGGTGTACCTGAGTGTGTCAGTAGCGTACCTGGGAGTGTCAGAGGTGTACCAGTATCAGAGGTGTACCTGGAGTGTCAGGTAACTGGAGTGTCGGAGGTGTAACTGGGAGTGTCAAAGGCGCACCAGGGAGGTCAGAGGCGTACCTGGCGTCAGAGGGTACCTGGGATTGTCAGGTGTACCTGAAGCGTCAGGGTGTACCTATGAGTATCGGCGGTGTATCTGGGAGTGGCCAGAAGTGTACCTGGCAGTGTCAGAGATGGGCCTTGGCAGTGTTAGAGGTGTACCTGGGTGTGTCTGAGGTGTACTTGGAGTGTCGGAGGTGTACCTGGAGGTCAGGGTGTACCTGGGAGGGGCCAGAGGTGTACCTGGGAGTGTCAGGAGGTGTACCTGGGAGTGTCGGAGGTGTACCTGGAGTGTCAGAGGTGTACCTTGGGAGCATCAGTGGAGTACCTGGAGTGTCAGAGGTACCTGGGAGTGCCAGAGGTGTACCTGGGAGTGTCAGAGGAGTACCTGGGAGCATCAGAGGAGTACCTGGGGAGTGTCAGAGGTGTACCTGGGACTGTCAGTGGTGTACCTGGGAGTGTCATTGGTGTACCTGGGAGCATCACAGGTGTACATGGAAGTGTCGGAGGTACCTGAAGTGTCAGAAATGTTCCTGGAGTGTCTGGGTGCACCTGGGAGTGTCAGAGGCGTACCTGGAGTATCGGAGGTGTACCTGGGAGTATCGAGGTGTACCTGGGAGTGTCAGAGGTGTACCTGGGAGTGTCGGAGGTGTACCTGGGAGTGTCAGAGGTGTACCTGGAGTGTCAGAGGTGCACCGGCAGTGTCAGAGGTGTACCTGGGAGTGTCACATGTGTCTCTGGGAGGTCAGAGGTGTACCTGGGAGTGTCAGAGGTGTACTTGGAGTGTCAGAGGAACCAGGGAGGTCAGAGGAGTACCTGGGAGTGCCAGAGGTGTACCTGGGAGTGTCAGAGGGTACCTGGAGTGTCAGGGTGTAACTGGGAGTGTCGGAAATGTAACTGGGAGTGTCAGGGTGTACCTGGGAGTGTCAGAGGTGACCTGGGAGTGTCAGGGAAGTACCTGGATTGTCAGGTGTACCTGGGTGTCAGGTGTACCTGTGAGTATCGGCGGTGTATCTGGGAGTGTCAGAGGTGTACCTGGCAGGTGTCAGATGTACCTGGCAGTGTCAGAGGTGTACCTGGAGTGTCGGAGGGGTACCTGGGAGGTCAGGGTGTACCTGGGAGGTCAGAGATGTACCTGGGAGTGTCAGAGGTGTTCCTGGGGTGTTTGAGGTACCTGGGAGTGTCAAATAAGTACCTGGAGTGTCTGAGGTGTACCTGGTGTCAGTGGTACCTGGAGTGCTCAGAGGTGTACCTGGGAGTGTCAGAGGTGTACCTGGGAGTGTCAGAGGTGTACCTGGGATCATCAGAGGAGCACTGGGAGTGTCAGGAGGTGTACATGGGAGTGTCAGAGGTGTACGGTAGTGTCAGTGGTGTACCTGATGTGTCATTGGTGTACCTGGAGTGTCAGAGGTGTACCTGGAAGGTCGGAGGTGTACCTGGCTGAAATGTTCCTGTGAGGTCAGAGGTGTACCTGGCGTGTGTGGAAGTGTACCTGGAGTGTCAGAGGAACCAGGGAGTGTCAGAGGAGCACCTGGGAGTGTCAGAGGTGTACCTGGGAGTATGGAGGTGTACCTGGGAGTATCGGAGGTGTACCTGAGTGTCAGAGGTGTGGCTACGCGAGTGTCAAAGGTGTACCTGGGAGTGTCGGAGGTGTACCTGTGGAGGTCAGGTGTACCTGGGAGTGTCGGAGGTGTACCTGGAGTCAGAGGTACCTGGGAGGTCGGAGGTGTACCTGGGAGGTGGAGAAGTGTACCTGGGAGTGTCTGTGTACCTGGGAGGTTCAGGTGTACCTGGAGTGTCAGGTGTACCTGGAGTGTCAGGTGTGTACCAGGGAGTGTCACAGGTGTAACTGGAGGTCAGAGGTGCAACTGGGAGTCTCAGAGGTGTACCTGGGAGTGCCAGAGGTGTACCTTGGAGTGTCAGTGGTGTACCTGGAGTGTCAGGTGTGTACTAGGAGGTCAGACGTACCTGGGAGTGTCAGAGGTGCACCTGGGAGTGTCCGGAGGTGTACCTGGTGTCGAGGTGTACCTGGGAGTGTCAGGTGTACCTGGGAATGTCAGAGGTGTACTTGGGAGGTCATAGGTGTACCTGGGAGTGTCTGAGGTGTACCTGAGTGTCACAGGTGTACCTGGGAATTCTGAGGTGTACCTAGGAGGTCAGTGGTGTACCTGGGGGTCAGAGGTGTACCTGAGGTCGAGAGGTGTCCTGGATTGTCAGAGGAGTGCCTGGGAGCATCAGAGGAGTACCTTGCAGTGTGAGAGGTGTGACCTGGGAGTGTCAGAGGTGTACCAGCCAGTGGCATCTGGAGGTCATTGTGTACCGCGAAAATGAGTACATTGAAGTATCGGAGGTACCTGGAAGAGCTGTCCCTGGGAAGGCACTGGGAGTGTCAGAGGTGGCACCTGGAGACCGAATATCGGGTGTCAGAAGTACCTGGGAGTGTCAGAGGTGTACCTGGAGTGTCAGAGGTACCTGGGTGTGTCAGAGGTGTACCTTGGGAGTGCAGAGGTACCTGGAGTGTCATGGTGTAACTGGGGAGTGTCGGAGGTGTAACTGGGGTCAGTATGCACTTGGTGGGAGCGTGCCTGGTGTACCGGGAGTGCTCAAGAGTGTACCTGGGACTGTCAGGGTGTACCTGGGAGTGTCAGGGGTGTACCTATGAGTATCAGCGGTGTATCTGGGAGTGTCAGAAATGTACCTGGCAGTGTCAGAGATGTACCTGGCAGTTTCAGAGGTGTACCTGGGTGTGTCTGGGGTGTACCTGGGAGTGTCGGAGGTGTCTAGGGTGTCTGGGGTGTGCCTGGGGAGTGTCAGAGGTGTGCCGGAGGGTGTCAGGGTGTACCTGGGGTGTCTGGGGTGTGCCTGGGAGTGTCAGTGTACCTGGGAGTGTCAGTGGAGTGCCTGGGCGTGTCAGTGGGGTGACCTGGGAGTGTCAGAGGTGTACCTGGGGGTGTCAGAGGTGTGCCTGGGAGTGTCAGAGGTGTACCTGGGGTGTCAGAGGTGTGCCTGGGATCATCAGAGGAGTACCTGGGGAGTGTCACAGGTGTGCATGGGAGTGTCAGGGTGTGCCTGGGAGTGTCTCAGTGGTGTGCCTGGATGTGTCATTGGTGTGCCTGGGGTGTCATGGGTGTACCTGGGGAAGTGTCAGGAGGTGTGCCTGGAAGTGTCAGAAATGTTCCTGTAGTGTCAGGAGGTGTGCCTGGGCGTGTGTGAGGTGTACCTGGGGTGTCAGGGGTGAACCAGGGAGTGTCAGAGGAGTGCCTGGGGAGTGTGAGAGGGCATGCCTGGGGTATCAGGTGTGCCTGGGGTAGCTCAGGTGTACCTGGGAGTGTCAAGTGTGCCTGCGAGTGTCAAGGTGTGCCTGGGAGTGTCAGAGGTGCCTAGGGTGTGTCAGAGGTGTGCCAGGGGTGTCCAGGAGGTGTGCCTGGGAGAGTCCGGAGGTGTGCCCGGGAGTGTCAGAGGTGTGCCTGGGGTGTCGGAGGTGTGAGTGTGAGGAGTGTGCCTGGGAGTGTCTGGGGTGTGCCTGGGCGTGTGTGGGGTGCCTGGGGAGTGTCTGGGTGCACCTGGGGCTGTCTGGTGTTCTGGGGAGTGTCACAGGTGTGCCTGGGGAGTGCCAGAGATGTTCTTGGGAGTGTCAGTGGTGTGCCTGGGAGTGTCGGGTGTGTGCAGGGGGTGTCTGGGTGTGACTGGGGAGTGTCAGGTGTGCCTGGGGTCTCGGAGGTGTGCCTGGGGTGCCAGAGGTGTGCCTTGGAGTGTCAGTGGTGTGCCTGGGGAGTGTCGGGTGTGTGTGCTGGGGTGTCAGAGGTGTGCCTGGGAGATGTCAGAGGTGCACCTGGGGAGTGTCTGAGGAATGTGCCTGGGAGTGGCGGAGGTGTGCCTGGGAGTGTCAGGGGTGTGTGCAGGAATGTCAGGGGTGTGCCTGGGGTGTCATAGGTGTGCCTGGTGCTCTGGGGTGTGCCTGGGGTGTCAGAGGTGTGCCTGGGGAGATGTCTGGGGTGCCTGGGGTGTGGTGGTGTGCCTGGGGATTGTCAGGGGTGTGCCTGGGGTATCAGGTGTGCCTGGGATTGTCCAGAGGAGTGCCTGGGGCATCAGGTAGTGCAGGTGTGAGAGGTGTGCCTGGGGAGTGTCAGAGGGTGTGCCTAGGAGTGTCAGTGGTGTGCCTGGGGTGTCATTGTGTACCTGGGGAGTGTCAGTGTGTACATGGAAGTATCGGAGGTGTGCCTGGAAGAGTCAGAAATGTCCCTAGGAGTGTCAGCTTGGTGTGCAAGTGTCAGAGGTGTACCTGGGGTATCAGGTGTGCCTGGGTGTGTCAGAAGTGTGCCTGGGGAGTGTCCAGAGGTGTGCAGATTGTATCCAGGGTGTGTAGGTGTCAGGGGTGTGTGACTTCTGGGGTGTCGGAGGTGTGGCTGGGAGTGTCAAGGCGTGCCAGGGGAGTGTCAGAGGTGTGCACTTGCAAGTGTCAGGAGTGTGCCTGGGATTGTCAGGGGTGTACCTGGGAAGTATCAGGTGTGTACTTATGAGTATCGGCGGTGTATCTGGGAGTGTCAGAAGTGTACTGGCAGTGTCAGAGATGTGCCTGGCAGTGTTAGAGGTGTGCCTGGGTGTGTCTGAGGTGTGCCTGGGAGTGTCGGAGGTGTGCCTGGGGTGTCAGGGGTGTGCCTGGGAGTGTCAGAGACATGCCTGGGGTGTCCAGAGGTGTGCCTGGGAGTGTCAGAGGAGTACCTGGGGCATCAGAGGAGTACCTGGGAGTGTCAGGGTGTACCTGGGGAGTGTCAGAGGTGTGCCTGGGACTGTCAGTGGTGTGCCTGGGAGTGTCATTGTAGTGTACCTGGGGAGTATCACAGGTGTACATGGAAGTGTCGGAGGTGTGCCTGGAAGTGTCAAATGTTCTGGGGAGTGTCACCAGATGACACCTGGGGAGTGTCAGAGGCGTACCTGGGAGTATCGGAGGTATGCCTGGGAGTATCAGGTGTACCTGGGAGTGTCAGGAGGTGTACCTTGGAGTGTCAGTGGTGTGCCTGGGGTGTCGGGTGTGTGCTAGGGGAAGTGTCAGAGGTGTGCCTGGGGTGTCAGAGGTGCTGGGGGAGTGTCTGAGGTGTGCCTGGGGAGTGTCGGAGGTGTTGCAAGTGTCAGGGGTGTGCCGCAGAGATGTCAGAGGTGTGCTTGGGGTGTCATGGGTGTGCAGGGGTGTCTGGGGTGTGCCTGGGGTGTCAGGAGGTGTGCGTGGAGATGTCTGGGGTGTGCCTGGGGTGTGGGTGGTGTGCCTCAGGTGTCAGGGGTGTGCCTGGGATATCAGAGGTGTGCCTGGGATTGTCAGAGGTGCCTGGGGCATCAGAGTGCCTTGGAGTGTGAAGAGGTGTGCCTGCTGGGGAGTGTCCAGAGGTTTACCTAGGAGTGTCAGTAAGATGCCACCAAGTGTCATTGGTGTACTTGGGTGTCAGAGGTGTACATGGAAGTATCGGAGGTGTCTTGGAAGAGTCAGAAATGTCCTAGAATTGTAGCAGTGTGCCTGGAGTGTCAGAGTGTACCTGGGGTATCCCGGAGGTGTGCCTGAGTGTGTCAGAAGTGTGCCTGGGGAGTGTCCAGGGGTGTACCTGGGTGTATCAGAGGTGTGCCTGGGGAGTGTCAGGGGTGGCTTTGGGGTGTCGGAGGTGTAACCAGGAGTGTCAAAGGCGTACCAGGAAGTGTCAGAGGTGTACCTGGGAGTGTCAGGTGTGCACCTGGGATTGTCAGGGTGTACTGCCTGGAAGTGTCAGGGGTGTGCCTATGAGTATCGGCGGTGTATCTGGGAGTGTCAAGTGTACCTGGCAGTGTCAGAGATGTACCTGGCAGTGTTGAGGTGTACCTGGGTGTGTCTGGGGTGTGCCAGGGAGTGTCGGAGGTGTGCAAGTGTCAGGGGTGTGCCTGGGAGTGTCAGAGGTGTGCCTGGGGTGTCAGAGGTGTGCCTGGGGTGTCGGAGGTGTGCCTGGGGTGTCAGGGTGTGCCTGGAATTGTCAGTGGGTACCTGGGAGTGTCAGGGGTGTGCCTGGGGAGTGTCAGGAGTGCCTGGGGCATCAGAGGTACCTGGGAGTGTCAGAGGTGTACCTGGGACTGTCAGTGGTGTGCCTGCCTGGGGAGTGTCATTGGTGTGCCTGGGGAGTATACAGGTGTGCATGGAAGTGTCAGGTGTACCTGGAAGTGTCAGAAATGTTCCTGGGAGTGTCTGGGGTGTGCCTGGGGTGTCAGGGCGTGCCTGGGAGTATCAGGAGGTGTGCCTGGGGAGTATCGAGGTGTACCGAGTGTCAGAGAGGTGTGCCTGGGAGTGTCAGAGGTGTGCCGAGTGTCAGGGGTGTGCCTGGGGTGTCACGGTGTGCCTGGGGAGTGTCAGAGGTGTGCCTGGGAGTGTCAGAGGTGTACCTGGGGTGTCAGGGTGTGCACCTGGTGTCAGGGTGTGCCTGGGGAGTGTCAGGGTGTACCGAGTGTCAGCGGTGTGCCTGGGAGTGTCAGTGGTGTGCCTGGGAGTATCAGGTGTGCCTGGGTGTGTCAGAGGTGTGCCTGGGGTGTCAGAGGTGTACCTGCAGTGTCAGAGGTGTGCCTGGGGTGTCATGTGTGTGTCTCTGGGGTGTCAGAGGTGTGCCTGGGAGTGTCAGAGGTGGCCTTGGGAGTGTCAGGGGTGAACCAGGGGAGTGTCAGAGGTGCCTGGGGTGTCAGAGTGTGCCTGGGGTGTCAGAGGTGTGCCTGGGGTGTCAGGGGTGTAACTGGGGTGTCGGAATGTGACTGGGAGTGTCAAGGTGTGCCTGGGGTGTCAGAGGTGTACCGGGAGTGTCAGGGAAGTACCTGGGATTGTCAGGGGTGTGCCTGGAGTGTCAGGGGTGTGCCTGTGGTATCGGCGGTGTATCTGGGAGTGTCAGAGGTGTGCCTGGCAGTGTCAGAGATGTGCCTGGCGAGTGTCAGAGGTGTGCCTGGGAGTGTCGGAGGTGCCTGGGAGTGTCAGGGGTGTGCCTGGGGAGTGTCAGAGATGTGCCTGGGAGTGTCAGAGGTGTTCCTGGGGGTGTTTGAGGTGTACCTGGGAGTGTCAAATAAGTACTGGAGTGTCTGGGGTGTGCCTGGGAGTGTCAGTGGTGTGCCTGGGGAGTGTCAGAGGTGGCCGAGTGTCAGAGGTGTGCCTGGGAGTGTCAGAGAGGTGTACCTGGGATCATCAGGAGAATTGCCTGGGTGGGGTGTGCATGGGGTGTCAGAGGTGTACGTGGTAGTGTCAGTGGTGTACCTGGATGTGTCATTGGTGTACCTGGGAGTGTCAGAGTGTGCCTGGAAGTGTCGGAGGTGTACACCAGAGTGTCAGAATGTTCCTGTGAGTGTCAGAGGTGTGCCTGGGCGTGTGTGAAGTGTGCCTGGGGTGTCAGAGGGTAGACCAGGAGTGTCAGAGGGAGTGCCTGGGGTGTCAGAGGTGTGCCTGGGAGTAGTGTGCCTGGGGTGTCGGTGTGCCTGGGGAGTGTCAGGGGTGGCACACATGCAGTGTCAGGTGTGCCTGGGGTGTCGGAGGTGTACCTGGGGTGTCAGAGGTGTGCCTGGGAGTGTCGGAGGTGTGCAGGGAGTGTCAGGGGTGTGTGCCTGCAGGGGTGTGGAGGTGTGCCTGGGAGTGTGAGGTGTGCCTGGGGTGTCTGGGAGGTGTGCCTGGGGTGTCTGAGTGTGTGCCTGGGGAGTGTCAAGGTGTGCCTGGGGAGTGTGGGTGTGTGCAGGGAGTGTCTGGGTGTGGCTGGGAGTGTCCAGAGGTGTGCCTGGGGTCAGAGGGTGTGCCTGTGGGGAGCAGGTGTGTGTGGAGTGTCAGTGGTGTGCCTGGGAGTGTCCAGGTGTGTGCTAGGGGTGTCAGACGTGTGCCTGGGGAGTGTCAGAGGTGCTGCCTGGGAGTGTCTGGTGTTGCACTGGGTGTCGGAGGTGTACTAGGTGTCAGAGTGTGCCTGGGATGTCAGAGGTGTGCTTGGGGTGTCATGGGTGTGCCTGGGGTGTCTGGGAGTGTGCCTGGGGTGTCACCCAGGTGTGCCTGGGGTCTCTGGTGTACTGGGGTGTCAGTGGTGTGCCTGGGGTGTCAGAGGTGTACCTGGGAGTTTGAGAAGGAGTATGCCTGGGATTGTCAGAGGAGTGCCTGGGGCATCAGAGAGTGCCTTGCAGGAGTGTGAGAGGTGTGCCTGGGGGTGTCAGAGGTGTGCCTAGGAGTGTCAGTGGTGTGCCTGGGAGTGTCGTTGGTGTGCCTGGCAGTGTCAGAGGTGTACATGATATCAGTGTGCCTGGAAGAGTCAGAAATGTCCCTGGTGTGTGGTGTACCTGGGAGTGTCAGAGGTGTACCTGGGGTATCAGGTGTACCTGGGTGTGTCAGAAGTGTGCCTGGGGAGTGTCAGAGGTGTGCCTGGGGAGTGTCAGAGGTGTGCCTGGGTGTGTGTCAGAGGTGTGCCTGGGAGTGTCAGAGGTGTGCCTGGGAGGTGTCATGGGTGTGACAAGTGTCGGAGGTGTGGCTGGGAGTGTCAGGCGTGCCAGGGAGTGTCAGAGGTGTACCTGGGAGTGTCAGGGTGTACCTGGGACTGTCAGGGGTGTGTGCCTGGGAGTGTCGGGGTGTACCCTATGAGTATCGGCAGTGTATCTGGGAGTGTCAGAAATGTACCTGGCAGTGTCAGAGATGTACCTGGCAGTTTCAGAGGTGTGCCTGGGTGTGTCTGAGGTGTACCTGGGGTGTCAGGTGTATCTAGGAGTGTCTGGGGTGTATCTGGGAGTGTCAGGGTGTACCTGGGAGTGTGGAGGTGTGCACAGGGTGTCTGAGGTGCACTGGGGAGTGTCAGGGTGTGCCTGGGGTATCAGTGGAGTACCTGGGCGTGTCAGGGTGTGCCTGGGAGTGTCAGAGGTGTACCTGGGGAATTGTCAGAGGGTACCTGGGGCATCAGTGCCTGGGAGTGTCAGGAGGTGTACCAGAGTGTCAGAGGTGTACCTGGGACTGTCAGTGGTGTACCTGGGAGTGTCATTGCTTGGTGTACCTGGGAATTATCACAGGTGTACATGGAAGTGTCGGAGGTGTGCCTGGAAGTGTCAAATGTTCCTGGGGAGGTGTCTGGGGTGTGCCTGGGGTGTCAGGGGAGGTGTGCCTGGGGTATCGGAAGGTGTACTTGCCTGGGGAGTATCGGAGGTGTGCCTGGGAGTGTCAGAGGTGTGCCTGGGGAGTGTCAGGGTGTGCCTGGGGTGTCAGGGGTGTGCCTGGGAGTGTCGGCGGTGTGCCTGGGGAGTGTGGGGTGTGCCTGGGGAGTGTCAGAGGGTGTGCCTGGGAGTGTCAGGGGTGTGCCTGGGAGTGTCAGCAGTGTGCCTGGGAGTGTCAGGGGTGTGCCTGGGGAGTGTCAGCGGTGTGCCTGGGGAGTGTCAGTGGTGTACCTGGGGTATCGGAAGGTGTACCTGGGTGTGTCAGAGGTGTGCCTGGGGAGTGTCAGAGGTGCTGCCAGTGTCAGGGTGTGCCTGGGGAGTGTCTGTGTGTGCCTGGGAGTGTCAGGGGTGTGCCTGGGAGTGTCAGAGGTGTGCTTGGGGGTCAGAATTAGACAGAGTGTCAGAGGTGCATAAGTGTCAGAGGTGTGCCTGGCAGTGTCAGGGGTGTGCCTGGGTGTCCAGGGGTGTGACTGGGGAGTGTCCGGAGATGTGACTGGGAGGTGTCAAGGTGTGCCTGGGTGTCAGGAGGTGTGCCTGGGGAGTGTCAGGGAAGTGCCTGGGATTGTCAGGGGTGTGCCTGGGGTGTCAGGGAATTGTGCCTGTGAGTATCGGCGGTGTATCTGGGAGTGTCTCAGAGGTGTACCTGGCAGTGTCAGAGATGTGCCTGGCAGTGTCAGAGGTGTGCCTGGGGTGTCTGAGGGTGTGCCTGCTGGGGTGTGGGAGGGTACCTGGGAGTGTCAGGGGGTGTGCCTGGGGTGTCCCAGAGGTGTGCCTGGAGTGTCAGAGGTGTGCCACCAAGTGTTTGAGGTGTAACAGGTGTCAAGAGGTGTGCCTGGAATTATCAGTGGGTATAGGAGTGTCAGTGGTGTGCCTGGGGTGTCAGGGTGTGCCTGTGGTGTGAGAAGTGTGCCTGGGGTGTCACTAAGTTGTGCAGGCGTGTGTGGGGTGTGCCTTGGGTGTCCTGGGGTGTCAGAGGTGCACCTGGGGACAGTGTCGGAGGGTGCCTGGGAGTGTCAGGGGTGTGCCTGGGAGTGTCAGGAGGTGTACCTGGGGTGTCACAGGTGTACCTGGAGTGCCAGAGGTGTTCCTGGGAGTGTCAGTGGTGTGCCTGAGGGTGTCAGGTGTGTGCCAGGAGTGTCCGGGTGTACCTGGGAGTGTCGGAGGTGTACCTGGGAGTGTCAGGGGTGTACCTGGGAGTGTTTGGGGTGTACCTGGGAGTGTCAAAGTGTGCCTGGGAGTGTCTGAGGTGTGCCTGGGAGTGTCAGTGGTGTGCCTGGGAGTGTCGGAGGTGGACCTGGCAGTGTCAGAGGTGTACCTGGGAGTGTCAGAGGTGTGCCTGGGATCATCAGAGGGTACCTGGGAGTGTCGGGGATGTACATGGGAGTGTCAGAGGTGTGCCTGGGGTGTCAGTGGTGTGCCTGGATATGTCAGTTGGTGTGCCTGGGAGTGTCATGAGGTGTACCTGGAAGTGTCGGAGGTGTACCTGGAAGTGTCAGAAATGTTCCTGTGAGTGTCAGAGGTGTGCCTGGGCGTGTGTGAGGTGTGCCTGGGGAGTGTCAGAGGGTGAACCAGGGAGTGTCAGAGGTGTGCCTGGGAGTGTAGAGGGTACCTGGGGAGTATCGGAGGTGTGCCTGGGAGTATCGGAGGTTATCCTGGGAGTGTCAGAGGTGTGCCTGGGAGTGTCTGGGGTGTGCCTGGGAGTGTCAGGAGGTGTACCTGGGAGTATCAGGTGTACCTGGAGTATCAGGAGGTGTACCTGGGGTGTCAGAGGTGTACCTGGGAGTGTCAGAGGTGTACCTGGAGTGTCAGGGGTGTACCTGGAGTGTCAGCAGTGTGCCTGGGAGTGTCAGGGGTGTCCTGGGAGTGTCAGCAGTGTACCTGGGTGTCGGTGGTGTACCTGGAGTGTCATTGGTGTGCCTGGGGTGTCAGGTGTGGACCTGGAAGTGTCCGGAGGTGTACCTGGAGTGTCAGAAATGTTCCTGGGAGTGTCAGAGGTGTGCCTGGACATTCAGTGAGGGTGTGACCTGGGAGTGTCAGAGGTGAACCAGGAGTGTCAGAGGAGTACCTGGGGAGTGTGAGAGGTGTACCTGGGAGTATCGGAGGTGTGCCTGGGAGTATCGGGAGGTGTACCTGGGTGTGTCAGAAATGTTCCTGGAGTGTCTGGGGTGTACCTGGGGTGTCAGAGGGTGTGCCTGGGAGTATCGGAGGTGTACCTGGGAGTATCAGGAGGTGTGCCTGGGGTGTCAGGGGTGTGCCTGGGAGTGTCAGAGGTGTGCCTGGGGTGTCAGGGTGTACCTGGGAGTGTCAGCGGTGTACCTGGGAGTCAGGGTGTACCTGGGAGTGTCAGTGGTGGCACCTGGGAGTGTCAGTGGTGTACCTGGGGTGTCAGGGTGTGCCTGGGAGTGTCAGTGTACCTGGGAGTGTCAGTGGTGTACCTGGGAGTATCGGAGGTGTACCTGGGGTGTGTCAGAGGTGTGCCTGGGGTGTCAGAGGTGTACCTGCCAGTGTCAGAGGTGTGCCTGGGAGTGTCTTATGTGTGCCTGGGGTGTCAGAGGTGTACCTGGGAGTGTCAGAGGTGTGCTTGAGGAGTGTCAGAGGGTGAACCAGGGGTGTCAGAGGAGTACCTGGGAGTGTCAGAGTGTGCCTCTGGCAGTGTCAGAGGTGTACCTGGGAGTGTCAGAGGGTGTACCTGGGAGTGTCAGGGAAGTACCTGGGATTGTCAGGGGTGTACCTGGGAGTGTCAGGGAGTGCCTGTGGTATCGCGGTGTATCTGGGTGTCAGAGGTGTACTGGCAGTGTCAGAGATGTACCTGGCAGTGTCGGGGTGTACCTGGGAGTGTCTGAGGGTGTACCTGGGGTGTCGGAGGGTACCTGGGAGTGTCAGGGGTGTGCCTGGGGAGTGTCAGAGGTGTGCCTGGGAGTGTGAGGTGTGCCTGGGGTGTTTTGAGGTGTACCTGGGAGTGTCAGAGGTGTACCTGGGGTATCAGTGGAGTACCTGGAGTGTCAGTGGTGTGCCTGGAGTGTCAGAGGTGTGCCTGTGAGTGTGAGAAGTGTGCCTGGGGTGTCTCAGGGGTGTGCCTGGGCGTGTGTGGGTGTGCAGCGGGGTGTCAGAGTGCACCTGGGGAGTATCAGGTGTGCCTGGGAGTGTCAGGGTGAACAGGGTGCAAGGGTGTTCTGGGGAGTGTCAGTGGTGTGCCCAGAAAGTGTCAGGTGTGTACCAGGGAGTGTCAGGTGTAACTGGGAGTGTCAGAGGTGTGCCTGGAGTCTCAGAGGTGTGCCTGGGAGTGCAGAGGTGTACCTTGGAGTGTCAGTGGTGTGCCTGGGAGTGTCAGGTGTGTGCTAGGGAGTGTCAGTGGTGTGCCTGGGGTGTCAGAGGTGTGCCTGGGGAGTGTCTGGAGGTGTGCCTGGGAGTGTCAGGTGTGCCTGGGAGTGTCAGGGGTGTGCCTGGGGTGTTTGAGTGTGCCTGGGAGTGTCAAGGTGTGCCTGGGAGTGTCTGAGGTGTGCCTGGGGTGTCAGTGGTGTACCTGGGGAGTGTCAGAGTGTGGCCTGGCAGTGTCAGGGTGTGCCTGGGGTGTCAGAGGTGTGCCAGGATCATCAGAGGAGTACCTGGGAGTGTCAGAGGTGTACATGGGGTGTCAGAGGTGTACCTGGGAGTGTCAGTGGTGTGCCTGGATGTGTCATTGGTGTACCTGGGAGTGTCATGGGTGTGCCTGGAAGTGTCAGGTGTACCTGGAGGTGTCAGAAATGTTCCTGTGAGTGTCAGAGGTGTGCCTGGGCGTGTGTGAGACCTGGGGTGTCAGGGTAGACCAGGGGTGTCAGAGGAGTACCTGGGAGTGTGGGGTGTACCTGGGAGTATCGGAGGTGTACCTGGGGAGTATCAGGAGGTGTACCTGGGGATGTCAGAGGTGTACCTGCAGTGTCAAGGTGTGCCTGGGAGTGTCAGAGGTGTACTAGGAGTGTCAGAGGTGTACCCGGGAGTGTCAGAGTGTACCTGGGAGAGTCAGGTGTACCCAGGAGTGTCAGAGGTGTGCACTGGGTGTGGTGTACCTGTGAGTGTGAGGTGTGCCTGGGGAGTGTCTGGGGTGTACCTGGGCGTGTGTGGGGTGTGCCTGGGGTGTCTGGGTGCACCTGGGAAGTATCGAGGTGTGCCTGGGGGTGTCACAGGTGTGCCTGGGAGTTGAGAGGTGTTCCTGGGGTGTCAGTGGTGTGCCTGGGTGTCAGGTGTGTACAGGAGTGTCAGAGGTGTAACTGGAGTGTCAGAGGTGTACATGGGAGTCTCAGAGGTGTGCCTGGGGTGCCAGGGGTGTGCCTTGGTGTCAGTGGTGTGCCTGGGAGTGTCAGGTGTGTACTAGGTGTCAGAGGTGTGCCTGGGAGTGTCAGAGGTGCACCTGGGCGTGTCTGAGGTGTACCTGGGAGTGTCGGAGGTGTGCCTGGGAGTGTCAGGGGTGTACATGGGGTGTCAGGGTGTGCCCAGGGTGTCATAGGTGTGCCTGGGGTGTCTGGGGTGTACCTGGGGTGTCAGAGGTGTACCTGGAATGTCTGTGGTGTACCTAGGGTGTGTGGTGTGCCTGGGAGTGTCAGAGGTGTACCTGGGGTATCAGAGGTGTACCTGGGATTGTCAGAGGAGTGCCTGGGAGCATCAGAGGTACCTTGGAGTGTGAGAGGTGTACCTGGGAGTGTCAGAGGTGTACCTAGGAGTGTCAGTGGTGTACCTGGGAGTGTCATTGGTGTACCTGGGAGTGTCAGAGGTGTACATGGAAGTATCGGAGGTGTACCTGGAAGAGTCAGAAATGTCCCTGGGAGTGTCAGCGGTGTACCTGGGAGTGTCAGAGGTGTACCTGGGAGTATCGGAGGTGTACCTGGGTGTGTCAGAAGTGTACCTGGGAGTGTCAGAGGTGTACCTGGGTGTGTCAGGGAGGTGTACCTGGGGTGTCAGAGGTGTACCTGGGAGTGTCAGGGGTGTACCTGAGAAGTGTCGGAGGTGTAACTGGGAGTGTCAAGGGCGTACCAGGGAGTGTCAGGAGGTGTACCTGGGAGTGTCTACCTGGGAGTGTCAGGAGTGTACCTGGGATTGTCAGGGGGTGTACCTGGAAGTGTCAGGGGTGTACCTATGAGATCGGCAGTGTATCTGGGAGTGTCAGAAGTGTACCTGGCAGTGTCAGAGATGTACCTGGCAGTGTTAGAGGAGGTGTGCCTGCAGGTGTGTCTGAGGTGTGCCTGGGAGTGTCGGAGGTGTGCCTGGGGTGTCAGGGGTGTGCCTGGGGAGTGTCAGGGGTGTGTACCTGGGGTGTCAGGGTGTGCCTGGGGTGTCTGGGGTGTGGCTGGGGAGTGTCAGAGGTGTGCCTGGGGTATCAGTGGAGTACCTGGAATTGTCAGAGGAGGTGTACCTGAAGTGTCAGAGGTGTACCTGGGAGTGTCAGAGGGTACCTGGGAGCATCAGAGGTACCTGGGGTGTCAGGGGTGTGCCTGGGGTGTCAGTGGTGCCTGGGACTGTCAGTGGGCATGCCTAGGGGTGTCTCATTGGTTGTACCTGGGAGTATCACAGGTGTACATGGAGATGTCGGAGGTGTGCCTGGAAGTGTCCAGAAAATGTTCTTGGGAGTGTCTGGGGTGTACTGGGGTGTCAGAGGGTGTGCACTGGGAGTATCAGGTGTGCCTGGGGTATGGAGGGTGTACCTGGGGTGTCAGAGGTGTACCTGGGAGTGTCAGAGGAGGTGTACCTGGGGTGTCAGGGGTTGCTGCCTGGGGTCAGTGGCGGTGTGCCTGGGGAGTGTCAGAGGTGTACCTGGGGTGTCAGAGGGTGTGCCTGGGTGTCAGGGGTGTACCTGGGGGTGTCATCCGGTGTACCTGGGGTGTCAGAAGGTGCACCTGGGAGTGTCAGCGGTGTACCTGGGAGTGTCAGTGAGGGTGTGCCTGGGGTATCGGTGTGCCTGGGTGTCAGGAGGTGTGCCTGGGAGTGTCAGTGTACCTCTCAGTGTCAGAGAGTGTGCCTGGGAGTGTCAGAGGGTGTACTGGGGTGTGTCAAAGGGGTACCTGGGGCATCAGAGGAGTACCAAGTGTCAGAGGTGTACCTGGGGTGTCAGAGGTGTACCTGGGACTGTCAGTGGTGTACATGGGGAGTGTCATTGGTGGCACCTGGGAATTATCACAGGTGTGCATATGGAAATGTCGGAGGAATTGTACCTGGAAATTAATGAAATGTTCCTGGGGTGTCTGATTGTACCTGGGAGTGTCAGAGGTGTACCTGGGAATTATCGGGAGTGTACCTGGGAGTATCAGGAAGTGTACCTGGGAGTGTCAGAGGTGTACCTGGGTGTGTCAGAGGACACCTGGGACTGTCCCAGTGGTGTACCTGGGGTGTCGTTGGTGTGCCTGGGAGTATGTCGCAGGTGTACACATATGGAAGTGTCGGAGGTGTACCTGGAAGTGTCAGAAATGTTCTTGCAGGGAGTGTCTGGGGTGTACCTGGGAGTGTCAGAGGGTGAGCCTGGGGGTATCGGAGGTGTACCTGGGAATATCAGGTGTGCCTGGGGTGTCAGAGTGTACCTGGGGTGTCAGAGGTGTACCTGGAATTGGCATGGGTGTGCCTGGGAGTGTCAGCCAGTGTACCTGGGGAGTGTCAGAGGTGTGCCTGGGGTGTCAGAGGGTGTGCCTGGGAGTGTCAGGGGTGTACCTGGGGAGTGTCATCAGGGTGTGCCTGGGGAGTGTCAGGGGTGTACCTGGGGTATGGCAGTGTACCTAGGGAGTGTCAGTGGTGTACCTGGGGTATCAGGAGGTGTACCTGGGTGTGTCAGAGGTGTGCCTGGGGAGTGTCAGAGGGTGTACCTCTCCAGTGTCAGAGAGTGTACCTGGGAGTGTCAGAGGTGTGCCTGGGGAGTGTCAGAGGGAGTACCACAGGAGCATCAGGGAGTGCCTGGGAGTGTCAGGGAGGTGTACCTGGGAGTGTCAGAGTGTACCTGGGACTGTCAGTGGTGTACCTGGGAGTGTCATTAGTGTACCTGGGAATTATCACAGGTGTACATAGAGAAATGTCGGGGAGTGTACCTGGAAGTGTGTCAGAAATGTTCCTGGGAGTGTCTGGGGTGTGTGCCTGGGGAGTTTCAGAGGTGTGCCTGGGGTATCGGAGAGTGTACCTGGGGTATCGGAGGGTGTACCTGGGGAGTGTCAGAGGTGTACCTGGGGAGTGTCAGAGTGTACCTGGGAGTGTCAGAGGTGTGCCTGGGGAGTGTCAGCGGTGTACCTGGGGTGTCAGAGGTGTGCCTGGGGTGTCCAGAGCGTACCTGGGAGTATCGAAGGGTGTGCCTGGAGTGTGTCGAGGTGTGCCTGGGAGTGTCAGAGGTGTGCCTGCCAGTGTCCAGGTGTGCCTGGCAGTGTCAGAGGGGAATGTGCCACCAGGGGTGTCACAAGGTGTGCCTAGAGTGTCAGTGGTGTGCTTGGGGAGTGTCATGGGTAGACCAGGGAATGTCAGAGGGAGTGCCTGTAGGAGTGTCTGAGGTGTGCCTGGGGTATCAGAGGGTGTGCCTGGGGAGTGCCAGAGGTGTGCCTTTGAGGTGTCAGTGGTGTGCCTGGGGAGTGTCAAGTGTGTGCCAGGGTGTCAGAGGGTGGTGTGCCTGGGAGTGTCAGAGGGTGCAACTGGGAGTGTCTGGTGTGCCTGGGAGTGTCTGGTGTGCCTGGGAGTGTCTGGGGAGTGTGCCCTAGGTGTCAGGGGTTGTGCCTGCTGGGGTGTCGGAGGTGTGGCTGGGGTGCCGGTGTACCTTGGGTGTCAGTGGTGTGCCTGGGTGTCAGGTGTGTGCCAGGGGAGTGTCAGAGTTGCCTGGGGGAGTTGTCCAGTGTACCTGGGAGTGTCAGGGTGTGCCTGGAGTGTCAGGGGTGTAACCTGGAAGTGTCTGAGGTGTGCCTGGAGTGTCAGAAATGTACCTGGATGTCTGGGGGTGTGCACTAAGTGTCAGGGGTGTAACCTGGGTGTCTGGGGTGTACCTGGAAGTGTGTCAGTGTGCCTGGGGTGTCTGAGGGTGTACCTGGGAGTGTCAGAGGTGTACCTGGGAGGTCACGGAGTTGTGCCTGGGGAGTGTCCAGCGTTGTACCTGGTAGTGTCAGAGATGTGCTTGGGGTATCAGTGTGCCTGGGTGTGTTAAGATGTACCTGGGGTGTCAGGGTGTGCCTGCCAGTGTCAGAGGTGTGCAAGTGTCAGAGGAGGTGTGCCTGGGAGTGTCAGGGGGTGTAACCTGGAGGTGTCTGGTGTGGCTGGAAGTGTCAGAAATGTGCCTGGGGTGTCTGGGGTGTGCCTCAGAGTGTCAGGGGTGTGCCTGGGGAGTGTCTGGGTGTACCTAGATGTCAGCGTTGTACCTGGTAGTGTCAGAGATGTACTTGGGAGTATCCGGAGGTGTACCTGGGTGTGTTGAGATGTACCTGGGGTGTCAGAGGTGTACCTGCCAGTGTCAGAGGTGTACCTGGGAGTGTCAGAGGGTGCATGGGGAGTGTCAGAGGTGTACCTGGGGAGTGTCAGGGGGTGTGGCACAAGTGTGGGGAGGTGTATGGCTGAGAGTGTCAAGGTGTACCTGGGGTGTCAGAGAAGTGCACCTGGGAGTGTCAGGGGTGTGCCTCGGAATGTCGGGGTGTGCCTGGGAGTGTCAGGGGGGTTGTACCTGTAAGTATCTGCAGTGTATCTGGGAGTGTCAAGAGTTTACCTGGCAGTGTCAGGAGTATGCCTGGCAGTGTCAGAGGTGTGTCTGGGAGTGTCTGAGATTGTGCATACTGGGAATTGGCCAGGTGTGCCTGGGAGTGTCAGAGTGTGCCTGGGTGTCAGAAGTGTGCCTGGGAGTGTCAGAGGTGTACCTGGGCGTGTGTGAGGTGTGCCTGGGGTGTCAGAGTGCACCTGGGAATTATCGGAGATTGGCTGCATGGGAGTGTCAGGGGGTGTGCCTGGGGTGGAGGTGTTCTAGGGAGTGTCAGTGGAATTGTACCTGGGAGTGTCAGGTGTGTACCAGGGAGTGTCAGAGGTGTGCCTGGGAGTGTCAGAGGTGTACCTGGGAGTCTCAGAGGTGTGCCTGGGAGTGCCAGAGGGTGTGCTGGAGTCAGTGGTGTGCCTGGGGTGTCCAGGTGTGTACAGGGAGTGTCAGGGTGTACCTGGGGAGTCAGAGGTGCACCTTGGAGTGTCTGAGTGTACCTGGGTGTCGGAGGTGTACCTGGGGTGTCGGAGGTGTACCTGAGGTGTCAGAGGTGTGCCTGGGTGTCAGAGGTGCACCTGGGTGCTCAGGGGTGTACCTGGGTGTCAGCGGTGTACCTGGGAGTGTCAGGGGTGTACCTGGGGTCTCAGGGTGTACCTGGGGTGCCAGAGGTGTACTAGGAGTCAGTGGTGTACCTGGGGAGTGTCAGGTGTGTGACTAGGGGAGTGTCAGGGTGTACCTGGGTGTGTCAGAGGTGCACCTTGGAGTGTCTGAGGTGTACCTGGGGTGTCGGGTGTACCTGGGGTGTCAGGGGTGTACCTGGGAGTGTCAGAGAGGTGTACCTGGGAGTGTGAGGTGTACCTGGGGAGTGTCAGGGTGGTAACCTGGAGTGTAGGAGGTAACTGAGAGTGTCAAGGTGTACCTGGGAGTGTCAGAGGTGCACCTGGGAGTGTCAGGGGTGTACCTCGGAATGTCAGGGGTGTACCTGGGAGTGTCAGGGTTGTACCTGTGAGTATCTGCGGTGTATCTGGGAGTGTCAGAGGTGTACCTGGCAGTGTCAGAGATGTACCTGGCAGTGTCAGAGGTGTATCAGGGAGTGTCTGAGGTGTACATAGGAGTGTCGGAGGTGTACCTGGGGTGTCAGGGGGTGTACCTGGGAGTGTCTGAAGTGTACCTGGGAGTGTCAGAGGTGTACTGGGCGTGTGTGAGGTGTACCTGGGAGTGTCAGATTGCACCTGGGGTATCGGAGGGTGTACATGGGGTGTCAGAGGTGTACCTGGGGTGCCAGGAGGTCCTGGGTGTCAGTGGTGTACCAGGTGTCAGGTGTGTACCAGGGAGTGTCAGAGGTGTACCTGGGAGTATCAGAGGTGTACCTGGGAGTCTCAGAGTGTACCTGGGGTGCCAGAGGTGTACTGGAGTCAGTGGTGTACCTGGGGTATCAGGTGTGTACTAGGGGGTGTCAGAGGTGTACCTGGGGTGTCAGAGGTGCACCTTGGGTGTCTGAGGTATGCTGGGGTGTCGGAGGAGGTGTACCTGGGAGTGTCAGGTGTACCAGGAGTGTCAGAGGTGTGCCTGGAGTGTGAGGTGCACCTGGGCTGGGGTGTCAGGGTGTACCTGGGGTGTCAGCGGTGTACTAGGAGTGTCAGAGGTGTACCTGGGAGTCTCAGGGTGTGCCTGCAAGGTGCCAGGGTGTACTTTGAGTCAGTGGTGTGCCTGGGGTGTCAGGTGTGTACTAGGGGAGTGTCAGATGGGAGTGTCAGGTGTGTACTAGGGGAGTGTCAGAGTGTGCCTGGGAGTGTCAGAGGTGCCTTGGGTGTCTGAGGTGTACCTGGGAGTGTCAGGAGGTGTGCCTGGGGAGTGTCAGAGGTGTGCCTGAGGAGTGTCAGGGGTGTGCCTGGGGTGTCAGAGGTGCACCTGGGGTGTCAGGGTGTGCCTGGGGTGTCAGCGGTGTGCCTGGGAGTGTCAGAGGTGTGCCTGGGGTCTCAGAGGTGTGCCTGGGAGTGCCAGAGGTGTGCTTTGGGTCAGTGGTGTGCCTGGGAGTGTCAGGTGTGTACTAGGGGAGTGTCAGAGGTGTGCCTGGGAGTGTCAGAGGTGCTGTGGGTGTCTGAGGTGTGGGAGTGTCGGAGGGGTGTACCTGGGGTGTCAGGGGTGTGCCTGGGAGTGTCAGGGTGTGCCTGGGAGTGTCAGAGGGGTGCCTGGGCGTGTGGGGTGTGCCTGGGTGTCAGGAGGTGTACCTGGCAGTGTCAGAGATGTGCCTGGCAGTGTCAGAGGTGTCTGGGGTGTCAGGTGTGCCTGGCAGTGTCAGAGATGTGCCCGGCAGTGTCAGGTGTGCCTGGGGTCTGGGGTGTGTGCTGGGTGTCGGAGGTGTGCCTTGGAGTGTCAGTGGTGTGCCTGGGGTGTCATTGGTGTGCCTGGGGTGTCAGTGGTGTGCCTGGGGAGTGTCAGTGGTGTACCTGGGAGTGTCATTGGTGTGCCTAGGATTGTCAGTGGTGTGCCTGGGAGTGTCAGTGGTGTACCTGGGGTGTCATTGGTGTGCCTGGGATTGTCAGAGGTGAACCAGGGAGTGTCAGAGGAGTACCTGGGAGTGTCAGAGGTGTGCTTGGGGAATTATCGGAGGTGTACCTGGGAGTATCAGGTGTGCCTGGGGGTGTCAGAGGTGTGCCTGCAGTGTCAAGGTGTACCTGGGGAGTGTCAGAGGTGTGACCTAGGGTGTCAGAGGTGTGCAGGGGTGTCGAGGTGTGCCTGGGTGTCAGAGGTGTGCCTGGGGTGTCGGAGGTGTGCCGGTGTGGGGAATCTGCCGGGGTGTCTGTGATGTACCTGGGAGTGTCTGATGTGTGCCTGGGAGTGTCAATGGGTGTGCCTGGGGAGTGTCAGGGGGTGTGGGGTGTCTGGGGTGTGCTTGGGAGTGTCAGAGGTGTGCCTGGGAGTGTCTGAGGTGTGCCTAGGGTGTCAGTGGGCAGGAATGTCAGGGGTGTGCCTGGGGGTGTCAAGGGTGTGCCTGAGGTGTCAGAGGGAGTACCTGGGGAGCATCAGAGGTGCCTGGGAGTGTCAGAGGGTGCACCTGGGGAGTGTCAGGGGTGTGCCTGGGAGTGTCAGCGGTGTGCCTGGGGTGTCAGAGGTGTGCCTGGGAGTATCGAAGGGTTTACCTGGGTGTGTCAGAGGTGTGCCTGGGAGTGTCAGAGGTGTACCTGTCAGTGTCAGGAGGTGTGCCTGGCAGTGTCAGAGGGGTGTGCCTGGGAGTGTCTGGTGGCCTGGGAATGTCAGAGGAGTGCCTGGGGTGTCTGGGGTGTGCCTGTGGTGTCAGTGATGTACCTGGGATGTCAAGTGTGGACCAGGGGGTGTCAGAGGTGTGCCTGGGGTGTCAGAGGTGCCTGGGGTGTCTGAGGTGTGCCTGGGGAGTGTCTGAGGGTGTGCCTGGGGTGTCTGACGTGTGCCTGGGGAGTGTCAGGTGTGTACCAGAGTGTCAGAGTTGTACCTGGGGGTGTCAGAGGTGTGCCTGGGAGTGTCAGAGATGTACCTGGGAGTCTCTGAGGTGTACCTGGGCGTGTCAGAGGTGTGCCTGGGAGTGTCACGGGTGTGCCTGGGAGTGTCAGCGTTGTGCCTGGGAGTGTCAGAGATGTACTTAGGAGTATCGGAGGTGTGCCTGGGTGTGTTGGGGAATGCCTGGGGTGTGAGGTGGCCCTGCCAGTGTCAGTGGTGTACTGGGAGTGTCAGAGGTGTACATAGGTGTGTCAGAGGTGTGCCTGGGGAGTGTCAGGGGTGTAACTGGGGAGTGTAGGAGGTGTAACTGAGAGTGTCAAGGTGTACATGGGGTGTGGGGGTGCACCTGGGGAGTGTCAGGGGTGTACCTGGGAATGTCAGGGGTGTGCCTGGGGAGTGTCAGGGGTGTACCTGTGAGTATCTGCGGTGTATCTGGGAGTGTCAGAGGTGTGCCTGGCAGTGTCAGAGATGTGCCTGGCAGTGTCAGAGATGTACCTGGCAGTGTCAGAGTATCTGGGAGTGTCTGAGGTGTACATGGGAGTGTCGGAGGTGTACCTGTGAGTGTCAGGGGTGTACCTGGGAGTGTCAGTGGTGTACCTGGGAGTGTCAGAGGTGTGCCTGGGCGTGTGTGAGGTGTGCACCTGGGGTGTCAGATGTGTGCCTGGAGGATATCGGAGGTGTACATGGAGTGTCAGAGGTGTACCTGGGGAGTGCAGAGGTGTTCCTGGGAGTGTCAGTGGTGTGCCTGGGGTGTCAGGTGTGTGCTGCAGGGAGTGTCAGAGGTGTGCCTGGGAGAGTCAGAGGTGTGCCTGGGAGTCTCAGGGTGTACCTGGGAGTGCCAGAGGTGTGCGGGTGTCAGTGGTGGGGTCTCAGGTGTGTACTAGGGAGTGTCAGAGGTGTACCGGTGTCAAGTGTCTGGGGAGTGTCTGGGGTGTGCCTGGGGTGTCGGAGGTGTACCTGGGAGTGTTAGGGGGTGTGCCTGGGAGTGTCAGAAGGTGTGCTTGCGAGTGTCAGGGGTGGACAGGGGTGTCAAGGGGTGCCTGGGGTGTCAGGGAGTGTGCCTGGGGTGTCAGAGGTGTGCACACCAGAGTGTCAGGTGTAACTGGGGAGTGTCGGAGATGTGGCTGGGGAGTGTCAAAGGGTGTACCTGGGAGTGTCAGGGGAATTGTGCCTGGCTGTGTCAGGGAAGTACCTGGGATTGTCCAGGGGGTGTACCTTCAGGTGTCAAGGGTAATACCTGTGGTATCCGGCGGTGTATCTGGGAGTGTAAGAGGTGTACCTGGCAGTGTCAGAATGTACCTGGCAGTGTCAGAGGTGTACCTGGGGTGTCACAGGGGTGTGCACCAAGTGTCGGAGGTGCCTGGGTGTCAGGGTGTGCAGAGTGTCAGAGGTGGACCTGGGGTGTCCCAGAGTGTGCCTGGGGGTGTTTGGTGTGGGATTGTCAAGGTGCAAATTAATGCAGGGTGTGCCTGCTGGGGTGTCAGTGGTGGCATGGGAGTGTCAGAGGTGTGCCTGGGGTGTCAGAGGTGTGCCTGGGAGTGTCAGAAGAGGTGTACTGGGATCATCAGAGGGAGTGCCTGGGAGTGTCAGAGTGTGCCTGGGAGTGTCAGAGGGGCCTGGGAGTGTCCAGTGGTGCCTGGGAGTGTCATTGGTGTGCACCGGTGTCCAGAGGTGTGCCTGTGGAAGTGTCGGAGGTGTGCTTGGAGTGTCAGGTGTTCCTGTGGTGTCAGAGGTGTGCCTGTGGGCGTGTGTGAGATATGCAGAGTGTCCAGATGTGCCTGGGGTATCGGAGGTGTGCATGGGGTGTCAGGAGGTGTGCCTGGGGTGCCAGGGGTGTCAGTGGTGTGCATAGGTGTCAGGTGTGTGCCAGGGGAGTGTCAGGGTGTGCCTGGGGTGTCAGGGGTGTGCCTGGGGGAGTCTCAGAGGTGTGCCTGGGGTGCCAGGGTGTGCTGGAGTGTCAGTGGTGTGCCTGGGGAGTGTCCAGGTGTGTGCTAGAGTGTCAGAGGTGTGCACCAGGGGTGTCAGAGGGTGCACCTTGGAGTCTCTGGTGTGCCTGCTGGGAGTGTCCGGAGGTGGCAAGTGTCAGAGACAGAGATGTCAGGGGTGTGCTTGGGGTGTCATGGGTGTGCCTGGGATTGTCTGGGGTGTGCCTGGCGGTGTCAGGATGTGCCTGGCAGTGTGGAGTTGTGTCTTCGAGGTGTCTGAGGTGTGCCTGGGGTGTCGGAGGTGTGCCTGGGGTGTTGGGGTGTGCCTGGGGAGTGTCAGAGGTGTGCTTGCAGTGTCAGAGGTGAACCAGGGGTGTCAGAGGGAGTGCCTGGGGTGTCAGGGTGTGCCTGGGAGTGTCAAGAGGTGTGCCTGGGAGTGTCAGGGGTGTGGCTGGGAGTGTCGGAGATGTAACTGGGGGGTGTCAAGGTGTACTGGGGAGTGTCAGAGGTGTGCCTGGCTGTGTCAGGGAAGTACCTGAAGGATTGTCAGAGTGTGCATGGGAGTGTCAGGGGTGTACCTTGAGTATCGGCGGTGTATCTGGGGTGTCAGAGGTGTGCCTGGCGGTGTCAAGAGATGGCCTGGCAGTGTCAGAGGTGTGCCTGGGGGTGTCTGGTGTGCCTGGGGTGTCGGAGGGGTGTGTGGGGAGTGTGGGGGTGTGCCTGGGGTGTCAGAGGTGTGCCTGGGAGTGTCAGAGGTGTGCCTGGGTGTTTGGGGTGTGCCTGGGATTGTCAGGTGTGCCTGGGGTGTCTGAAGTGTGCCTGGGGTGTCAGTGGTGCCTGAGAGTGTCAGAGGTGTGCCTGGGGGTGTCAGAGGTGTGCCTGGAGTGTCAGAGGTGTGCCTGGGATGTCAGAGATTGCAGAGTGTCAGAGGTGTGCCTGGGGTGTGAGAGGTGTGTGCAAGTGTGTTGGTGTGCAGGTGTCGTTGGTGCACAGGGGTGTCAGGTGTGCAGGAGTGTCGGGAGTGTGCAGGTGTCAGAATGTTCTGTGAGGTGTCGGGAGGTGTGCCTGCAAGTGTGTGAGGGTGTGCCTGGGGTGTCCCGGAGGGTGTGTGCCTGGGGAGTGTCAGTGGTGTACCTGGAGGTGTCGTTGTGTGCCTGGGGTGTGGGGTGTACCTTGGAGTGTCGGGAGGTGTGCTGGAGGTGTCAGAATGTTCCTGGGGTGTCTGGGGTGTACTGAGGAGTGTGGAGGTTTACCTGGAGTGTCAGAGGGTGCACCTGGGGTGTCAGGGGTGTGCCTGGGGAGTGTCAGTGGTGTGCCTGGGGAGTGTCAGGGTGTGCCTGGCGGTGTGTCAGAGATGGCCTGGCAGTGTCAGAGGTGTGCAGAGTGTCTGGAGGTGTGCCTGGGGTGTCAGGTGTGCCTGGGAGTGTCGGGGGTGTGCCTTGGGGAGTGTCAGGGTGCCTGGGGTGTCAGGAGGTGTGCCTTGACGTGTGGGGTGTGCCTGGGACTGTCAGGGAGGTGTGCCTGGGGTGTCAGTGGTGTGCCTGGGGTGTCAGGGGTGAACCAGGGAGTGTCAGAGGTGCCTGGGGTGTCAGGGGTGTGCCTGGGGTATCGGAGGTGTGCCTGGGGTGTCAGGCTGTGTGCAGTGTCAAGGTGTGCCTGGGAGTGTCAGAGGGTGTGCAGGTGTCAGAGGAATTGTGCCAGGGTGTCAGAGGTGTGCCTGGGGAGTGTCAGAGGTGTGCCGGGGAGTTTAGGGTGTGCACAAGTGTCGGGTATGCCTGGGGTGGGAAGTGTGCCTGGGGTGTCTGGTGTGTGGTGTCAGCGGTGTGCGTGGGGTGTCGGTGTACCTGGGGAGTATCGAAGGTGTACCTGGGTGTGTCAGAGGTTTACCTGGGAGTGTCAGAGGTGTACCTGCCAGTGTCAGAGGTGTGCCTGGCAGTGTCAGGGTGACGCTGGTGTCTGGGGTGTGCCTGGGTGTCAGAGGTGTGCTTGGGGTGTCAGAGGTGAACCAGGGAATGTCAGAGTGCCTGGGGAGTGTCTGAGGGTGTGCCTGGGAGTGTCAGAGGTGTGCCTGAGTGCCAGAGGTGTGCCTGTAGTGTCAGTGGTATGCTGGGGTGTCAAGTGTGTGCCAGGGGTGTCGGGTGTGCCTGGGGTGTCAGGGGTGCACCTGGGGTGTCTGAGGTGTGCCTGGGGTGTCTGGGGTGTGCCTGGGTGTGTCTGAGGTGTGCCTGGGGTGTCAGGTTGTGCCTTGTGGGTGTGGAGGTGTACCTGGGGTGCCAGAGGGTGTGCCTAGGAGTGTCAGTGGTGTGCCTGGGTGTCAGGTGTGTGCAGGGAGTGTCAGAATTGTACCTGGGGTGTCAGGAGTGTGCCTGGGTGTCAGAGGTGTACCTGGGGAGTGTCTGAGGTGTGCCTGGGGTGTCAGAGGTGTGCCTGGGAGTGTCAGCGGGTGTGCCTGGGGTTATCGTTGTGCCTGGGAGTGTCAGAGATGTACTTAGGAGTATCAGGTGTGCCTGGGTGTGTTAGAGATGTGCCTTGGGTGTCAGAGGGTGTACCTGCCAGTGTCAGGGAGGTGTGCCTGGGGTGTCAGAGGTGTGCATGGGGTGTCAGAGGTGTGCCTGGGGAGTGTCAGGGGTGTGACTGGGAGTGTGGGAGGTGTGACTGGGAGTGTCAAGGTGTGCCTGGGGTGTCAGAGGTGCACCTGGGAGTGTCAGGGGTGTGCCTGGGGAATGTCAGGGGGGTGTGCATTGTCAGGGGTGTATGTGAGTATCTGCAGTGAATCTGGGGTGTCAGAGGTGTACCTGTGTCAGATAAGTGCCTGGCCGTGTCAGAGATGTACCTGGCAGTGTCAGAGGTGTCTGGGGTGTCTGGAGGTGTGCCTGGGGTGTCGGAGGTGTGCCTGGGTGTCAGGGGTGTGCCTGGGGAGTGTCAGGGTACCTGGGGTGTCAGAGGTGTACCTGGGAGTGTCAGAGGTGTACCTGCCTGGGACTGTCAGTGGTGTACTGGGAGTGTCATTGGTGTGCCTGGAGTATCACAAGGTGTACATGCAAATGTCAGGAGGTGTACCTGGAAGTGTCAGAAATGTTCCTGGGGAGTGTCTGGGGTGTGCCTGGGAGTGTCAGAGGTGTGTACCTGGGGAGTATCGGGTGTGCCTGGGGTATCGGAGGTGTGCCTGGGGTGTCAGAGGTGTGCCTGGGGAGTGTCAGAGGTGTGCCTGGGAGTGTCAGAGGTGTGCCTGGGGAGTGTCAGCGGTGTGCCTGGGGAGTGTCAGAGGGTGTGCACTGGGGTGTCAGAGGCGTGCCTGGGGTATCGAAGGGTGTACCTGGGTGTGTCAGAGGTGTGCCTGGGGGTGTCAGAGGTGTGCCTGCCAGTGTCAGAGATTGTGCCTGGCAGTGTCAAATTGTACCTGGGAGTGTCTGAGGTGTGCCTGGGAGGTGTCGTGGTGTGCCAGGGGTGTCATAGGTGGACCAGGGAATGTCAGAGGAGTGCCTGGGGTGTCTGGGGAGGTGTACCTGGGGAGTGTCAGAGGTGTGCCTGGGGTGCCAGGGTGTGCCTGTGAGTGTCCAGTGGTGTGCCTGGGGAGTGTCAAGGGTGTGTGCCAGGGGTGTCAGGGGTGTGCCTGGGTGTCAGAGGTGGTGCACCTGTGGTGTCTGTGGGGTGTGCCTGGGGTGTCTGGTGTGCCTGGGGTGTCTGGGGTGTGCCTGGGAGTGTCAGGTTGTACCTGGGGAGTGTCGGAGGTGTGGCTGGGGTGCCAGGGGTGTGCCTGGGGTGTCAGTGGTGTGCCTGTAAGTGTGTCAGGTGTGTGCCAGGGAGTGTCAGAGTGTACCTGGGGTGTCAGAGGTGTGGGAGTGTCAGAGGTGTGCCTGGGGAGTGTCAGGGGGTGTAACCTGGAAGTGTCTGAGGTGTGCCTGGAAGTGTCAGAAAATGTACCTAGGTGTCTGGGGTGTGCCTGGGGTGTCCCAGAGGTGTAACCTGGAAATTAGCTCAGGTGTGCCTGGGTGTCAGAAATGTGCCTGGGAGTGTCTGAGGTGTGCCTGGGAGTGTCAGAGGTGTGCCTGGGGAGTGTCACGGGTGTGCCTGGGGTGTCAGCGTTGTACCTGGTAGTGTCAGAGATGTGCTTGGGAGTATCGGAGGTGTGCCTGGGTGTGTTAAAGATGTGCCTGGGAGTGTCAGAGGTGTGCCTGCCAGTGTCAGAGGTGTGCCTGGGGTGTCAGAGGGTGTGCCTGGGAGTGTCAGGGTGTAACCTGCTGGAAGTGTCTGAGGTGTACCTGGAAGTGTCAGAAATGTGCCTGGGAGTGTCTGGGGTGTGCACAGGGAGTGTCAGAGGTGTGCCTGGGGAGTGTCACGGGTGTGCCTGGGGTGTGTCAGCGTTGTGCCTGAAGTAGTGTCAGAGATGTGCTTAGGGTATCGGAGGTGTGCCTGGGTGTGTTGGGGGCAGCACTGGGGTGTCAGAGGTGTACCTGCAGTGTCAGAGGTGTACCACAGGAGTGTCCAGAGGTGTAAATGGGGTGTGAGAGGTGTGCCTGGGGAGTGTCAGGGGTGTGTGGCTGGGGTGTAGGAGGTGTAACTGAGAGTGTCAAGGTGTACCTGGGGAGTGTCAGAGGTGCACTGGGGAGTGTCAGGGTGTACCTCCAGGTGTCAGGGGAGTGTACCTGGGGAGTGTCAGGGGGCCTGTGAGTATCTGCGGTGTATCTGGGGAGTGTGCAGAGGTGTACCTGGCAGTGTCAGAGATGTGCCTGGCAGTGTCAGAGGTGTATCTGGGAGTGTCTGAGAGGTGTACATGGGGAGTGTCAGAGGTGTGCAGGTGTCAGGGGTGTGCACCAGAGTGTCAGAAGTGTGCCGCAAGTGTCAGAGGTGTGCCTGGGCGTGTGTGAGGTGTACCTGGGGTGTCAGATGTGCTGGGGAATTATCGGGAGGTGTGTGCATGGGAGTGTCAGAGGTGTACCTGGGGTGCCAGTGTTCCTGGGAGTGTCAGTGGTGTGCCTGGGGTGTCAGGTGTGTACCAGGGAGTGTCAGAGGGGTGCACCTGGGTGTCAGGTGTGCCTGGAGTCTCAGAGGTGTACCTGGGAGTGCCAGAGGGTGTGCTTTGAGGTCAGTGGTGTGCATGGGTGTCAGGTGTGCTCAGGGTGTCAGAGGTGTGCCTGCTGGGGAGTGTCAGAGGTGCACCTTGGAGTCTGAGGTGTGCCTGGGGAATTGTCCGGAGGTGTGCCTGCAGTGTCGGAGTGTGCCTGAGAGTGTCAGAGGTGTACCTGGGGTGTCAGAGTGCACCTGGGAGTGTCAGGGGTGTGCCTGGGGTCTCAGCGGTGTACCTGGGGAGTGTCAGAGGTGTGCCACCAGCAGTGTCAGAGATGTGCCTGGGAGTGTCAGGGGGTGTGCCTGGGGAGTGTCTGGGGGTGTGCCTGGGGTGTCCGAGGTGTGCCTGGGGGTGTCTGGGGTGTGCCTGGGTGTCCAGAGGTGTGCCACCAGGGTGTCAGAGGTGTGCCTGGGCGTGTGTGAGGTGTGTGCCTGAGGTGTCAGAGGTGTGCCTGGCGGTGTGAGATGTGCCTGGCAGTGTCAGGGTGTATCTGGGGTGTCCAGAGTGTGTGTCAAGAGATGTGCCTGGCAGTGTCAGAGGTGTGCCTGGGAGTGTCTGAGGTGTGCCTGGGGAGTGTCAGGAGGTGTGCCTGGGGTGTCCAGTGGTGTGCCTGGGGTGTCACGTGTGTGCTAAGAGTGTCCAGAGGTGTGCCTGGGGAGTGTGGGGTGTGCCTGGGGAGTGTCCCAGTGGTGTGCCTGGGGAGTGTCAGTGGTGTGCCTGGGGTGTCATTGGTGTGCCTGGGAGTGTCAGGAGAGTGAACCAGAGTGTCAGAGGTACCTGGGGAGTTCAAGTGTGCTTGGGGAGTATCAGGAGGTGTACCTGGGAGTATCGGAGGTGTGCATAGGGTCAGAGGTGTGCCTGCAGTGTCAGGAATGTGCCTGGGAGTGTCAGAGGTGTACCTAGGGGTGTCAGAGGTGTGCCAGGGAGTGTCAGGAGGTGTGCCTGGGGAGTGTCAGGGTGTGCAGGGTGTCAGAGGTGTGCCTCAGAGTGTCAGGTTGTGGGGTGTGAGAAGTGTGCAGGGGTGTCTGTGATGTGCCTGGGAGTGTCTGATGTGTACCTGGGGTGTCAGTGGTGTGCCTGGGAGTGTCAGGGGGTGTGCCTGGGAGTGTCTGAGGTGTGGGGTGTCAGAGGGTGTGCCTGGGGAGTGTCTGAGGGGGTGTGCCTAGGAGTGTCAGTGGTTTTGCCTGGGAATGTCAGAAGGAGGGTGTGCCTGGGAGTGTCAGAGGTGTGCCTGAGGTGTCAGAGGTGCCTGTGAGCATCAGAGGTACCTGGGGTGTCAGAGGTGCACCTGGGAGTGTCAGGGGTGTGCCTGGGGAGTCAGCGGTGTACCTGGGGTGTCAGAGGTGTGCCTGGAGTATCGAGGTTTACCTGGTGTGTCAGAGGTGTGCCTGGGAGTGTCCAGAGGTGTGCCTGCCAGTGTCAGAGGTGTACCTGGCAGTGTCAGAGGTGTGCCTGGGGAGTGTCTGGGGTGCCTGGGGAATGTCAGAGGAGTGCCTGGGGAGTGTCTGAGGGTGTGTGTGTGTGTCAGAGTGTGTACCAGGGTGTCAGAGGTGTGCTGGGGTGTCAGGGTGCACCTGGGGTGTCTGAGGTGTGCCTGGGGTGTCTGGGGTGTGCCTGGGGTGTCTGACGTGTGCCTGGGGTGTCAGGTTGTGCCTGGGGAGTGTCCGGGTGTGCCTGGGGTGCTGGGGTGTGCCTAGGGGTGTCAGTGGTGTGCCTGGGGTGTCGGGTGGTGCAGGAGTGTCCAGAGTTGTACCTGGGGTGTCAGAGGTGTGCCTGGGGTGTCAGAGATGTGCCTGGGGGAGTCTCTGAGGTGTGCCTGGGCGTGTCAGAGGTGTGCCTGGGGTGTCTGGGTGTACCTGGGAGTGTCAGCGTTGTACCCAGGAGTGTGTCAGAGATGTACTTAGGAGTATCGGAGGTGTACCTGGGTGTGTTAGAGATGTACCTGGGGTGTCAAGGGTGTACCTGCCAGTGTCAGTGGTGTGCCTGGGAGTGTGAGAGAGATGGCTATGGGTGTGTCAGAGGTGTGCCTGGGGTGTCAGGGGTGCCAACTGGGGAGGGTAGGAGGTGTAACTGGAAGTGTCAAGGTGTACATGGGGAGTGTCAGAGAATTGCACCTGGGAGTGTCAGGGGTGTGCCTGGGGAATGTCAGGGGGTGTGCCTGGGGTGTCGGGGGTATGCCTGCAAGCAATTATGCATTGTATCCTTAAGGGGTGTCACTGGGGTGCTGGCATTGTCAGAGATGTGCCTGGCAGTGTCAGAGATGTACTGGCAGTGTCAGAGGTGTCTGGGAGTGTCTGGGGTGTGTGGGTGTCAGGTGTGCCTGTGAGTGTCAGGGGGTGTGCCTGGGGTGTGGTGGTGTGCCTGGGGTGTCAGAGGTGTGCCTGGGCGTGTGTGAGGTGTGCCTGGGAGTGTCAGATGTGCACCTGCTGGGGTATCGGAGGTGTGCATTGGAGTGTCAGAGGTGTGCCTGGGAGTGCCAGAGTTGTTCCTGGGAGTGTCAGTGGTGTGCCTGGGGTGTCAGGTGTGTGCCAAGGGTGTGGAGGTGTGCCTGGGGAAGTCAGAGAACCTAAGTCTCAGGGTGTACCTGGGAGTGCCAGAGGTGTGCTTTGGTGTCAGTGGTGTACCTGGGGTCTCAGGTGTGTACTGGGGAGTGTGAGGGTGTCAGAGTGTGTGGGGTATGGGGTGTGCCTGGGTGTCAGGTGCAGGGTGTTGGGGGTGTGCCTGGGGGTGTCAGAGGTCGCCTTGCAGTGTCAGAGGTGAACCAGGGGTGTCAAGGGTGCCTGGGAGTGTCAGAGGTGTGCCTGGGAGTGTCAGAGGTGTGCCTGGGAGTGTCAGGGGCATGACTGGGAGTGTCAGGAGATGTGGCTGGGAGTGTCAAGGTGTGCCTGGGGTGTGGGGTGGCACCTGTGTGTCAGTGCCTGGGATTGTCAGGGGTGTGCCTTGGAGTGTCAGGGGTGTACCTGTGAGTATCGGCGGTGTATCTGGAGTGTTAGAGGTGTACCTGGCAGTGTCAGAGATGGCCTGGCAGTGTCCCAGAGGTGTGCCTGGGGTGTCTGAGGTGTGCCTGGGGTGTCGGAGGGTACCTGGGGAGTGTCAGGGTGTACCTGGGGTGTGGTGGACCTGTGGGTGTTTGGGGTGTGCCTGGGTTGTCAGGTGTGCACTAGGTGTCTGAGGTGTGCCTGGGGTGTCAGTGGTGTCGAGAGGTGTGCCTGGGAGTGTCAGAGTGTGCCTGGGGAGTGTGGAGGTGTGCCTGGGATCATCAGAGGAGTACCTGGGAGTGTCAGAGGTGGCACTGGGAGTGTGGAGGTGTACTTACCAGGAGTGTCAGTGGTGCTGGGGTGTCATTGGTGTGCCTGGGAGTGTCAGAGGTGTGCCTGGAAGTGTCGGAGGTGGCACTTGGAAGTGTCAGAAATGAACCCTGTGAGAGTGTGTCAGAGGTGTACCTGGGCGTGTGTGTGGGGTATACTGCAAGGAGTATAAAGTGTGTGCACCTGGGGAATTATCAGGAGGTGTACATGCAGTGTCAGGGTGTGCCTGGGGAGTGCCAGAGTGTTCCTAGAAGTGTCAGTGGTGTGCCTGGGAGTGGTGTGCCAGGGGAGTGTCAGAGGAGGTGTGCCTGGGAGTGTCAGAGGTGTGCCTGGGGAGTCTCCAGAGGTGTGTACCTGGGAGTGCCAGAGGTGTACTTTGGAGTGTCAGTGGTGTGCCTGGGGTGTCAGGTGTGTGCTAGGGAGTGTCAGGGTGTGCCTGGGGTGTCAGGAGGTGCTGCCTTGGAGTGTCTGGGGGTGTGCCTGGGGAGTGTCCGGAGGTGTGCCTGGGGAGTGTCAGGGAATTGTGCCTGGAATGTGTCAGAGTGTGCTTGGGGAGTGTCATGGTGTGCCTGGGGTGTGTGTGCCTGGCAGTGTCAGAGATGTGTGCCTGGCGGTGTCAGAGGTGTGTCTTCGATGTCTGGTGTGCCTGGGGTGTCAGGTGTGCCTGGGGTGTTAGGGTGTACCTGGGGGTGTCAGAGGTGTACTTGCGAGGTGTCAGAGGTGAGCAGGAGTTGTGAGAGGTACCTGGGGTGTCAGAGGTGTACCGGGTGTCAGAGGTGTGCCTGGGGTGTCAGGGGTGTAACTGGGGTGTGGGAGATGTAACTGGAGTGTCAAGGTGTGCCTGGGGAGTGTCAGAGGTGTACCTGGCTCTGTCAGGAAGTACCTGGGATTGTCAGGGGTGTGCCTGGGAGTGTCAGGGGTGTACCTGTGAGGTATCAGGGTGTGTCTGGGAGTGTCAGAGGGTGTACCTGGCAGTGTCAGAGATGTGCCTGGCTAGCAGAGGTGTGCCTGGGAGTGTCTGGGGTGTGCAGGTGTCGGAGGGTATGTGGGGAGTGTCAGGGAGTTGTGGGAGTGTCAGGGGTGTACCTGGGGTGTCAGAGGTGTGCCTGGGTGTTTGAGGTGGCCTGGGATTGTCAAGGTGTGCCTGGGGGTGTCTGAGGTGTGCCTGGGAGTGTCAGTGGTGGCTTGGGGAGTGTCAGAGGTGTCCTGGGGTGTCAGAGGTGTGCCTGGGGTGTCTGAGGTGTGCCTAGGAGTGTCAGTGGTGTGCCTGGGTGTCAGTGGTGTACCTGGGAGTGTCAGTTGGTGTACCTGGGGTGTCAGAGGTGAAGGAGTGTCAGAGGTACCTGGGAGTGTCAGAGGTGTATGGGAGTATCAGGTGTACCTGGGAGTATCGGAGGTGTGCCTGGGAGTGTCAGAGGTGTACCTGCGAGTGTCAAAGGTGTACCTGGGAGTGTCAGAGGTGTACTAAGTGTCAGAGGTGTGCCTGGGAGTGTCAGAGGTGTGCCTGGTGTCAGAGGTGTGCAGGGTATGAAGAGTGTACCTGGGGTGTCAGGTTGTGCCGGGTGTGAGAGTGTGCCTGGGGTGTCTGTGTGCCTGGGAGTGTCAGTGTGTGCCTGGGGTGTCAATGGTGTACCTGGGTGTCAGGGGTGCCTGGGAGTGTCTGAGGTGTACTTGGAGTGTCAGAGGTGTACCTGGGAGTGTCTGGTGTGCCTAGGAGTGTCAGTGGTTTACCTGGGAATGTCAGAGGTGTGCCTGGTTTGTCAGAGGGTGTGCCTGAGAGTGTCAGAGAGGTACCTGTGGGGCATCAGAGGTACCTGAGTGTCAGAGGTGCACTGGGAGTTCATGGGTGTACCTGGGTGTCAGCGGTGTGCCTGGGGAGTGTCAGAGGTGTACCTGGGAGTATCGAGGTTTACCTGGGTGTGTCAGAGGTGTGCCTGGGGTGTGGAGGTGTGCCAGTGGAGGTGTGCCTGGCAGTGTCAGAGGTGTGCCTGGGGTGTCTGAGGTGTGCACCTGGAATGTCAGGGAGTACCTGGGAGTGTCTGGGTGTGCCTGTGAGTGTCAGTGATGTACCTGGGAGTGTCAAGTGTGGCAAAGTGTCAGAGGTGTACCTGGGGATGTGTCAGAGGTGCTGGGAGTTCTGGGGTGGCCTGGGAGTGTCTGAGGTGTGCCTGGGGTGTCTGACGTGTACCTGGGGAGTGTCAGGTTGTACCTGGGAGTGTCGGAGGTGTGCCTGGGGTGCCAGAGGTGTACCTAGGGTGTCAGTGGTGTGCCTGGGTGTCAGGTGTGTGCCCAGGGAGTGTCAGAGTTGTACCTGGGGTGTCAGAGGTGTGCCTAGTGTCAGAGATGTGCCTGGGAGTCTCTGAGGGTGTGCCTGGGCGTGTCAGAGGTGTGCCTGGGGAGTGTCACGGTGTGCCTGGGGAGTGTCAGCGTTGTACCTGGGAGTGTGTCAGAGATGTACTTGGGAGTATCGGAGGTGTGCCTGGGTGTGTTGAGATGTGCCTGGGAGTGTCAGGGTGTGCCTGCCGGTGTCAGTGGTGTGCCTGGGAGTGTCAGAGGTGTACATGGGTGTGTCAGAGGTGTGCCTGGGGTGTGTGGGGTGTAACTGGGAGGGTGGGAGGTGTAACTGAGGGTGTGGTGTGCATGGGGTGTCAGGGTGCACCTGGGGTGTCAGGGGTGTACCTGGGAATGTCAGGGGTGTGCCACCTGGGGTGCATGCGAGTATCTGCGAGGTGTATCTGGGGTGTCAGGGTGTGCCTGGCGGTGTCAGAGATGTGCCTGGCAGTGTCAGAGATGTACCTGGCAGTGTCAGAGGTGTATCTGGGTGTCTGAGGTGTGCATGGGGTGTGGAGGTGTACCTGTGGAGTGTCAGGGGTGGACCTGGGAGTGTCAGTGGTGTGCCTGGGTGTCAGAGGTGTACCTGGGCGTGTGTGGGGTGTACCTGGGGTGTCAGATGTGCACCTGGGGTATCGGAGGTGTGCATTGGAGTGTCAGAGGTGTGCCTGGGAGTGCCAGAGTTGTTCTTGGGGTGTCAGTGGTGTACCTGGGAGTGTCAGGTGTGCAAGGGGTGTCAGAGGTGTGCACCAGGTGAGGTGTGCCTGGGGTCTCAGAGGTGTACCTGGGAGTGCCAGAGGTGTGCTTTGGAGTGTCAGTGGTGTACCTGGGAGCAGGTGTGTCTAGGGGAGTGTCAGAGGTGTGCCTGGGAGTGTCAGAGGTGTATCTGGGGTGTCTGGGGTGTGCCGGGTGTCAGGTGTGCCTGGGTGGGGTGTGCACAGGGAGTGTCAGAGGTGTGCTTGCAGGTAGGGGGTGAACCAGGGGGTGTCAGAGTACCTGGGGAGTGTCAGAGGTGTACCTGGGGTGTCAGAGGTGTACCTGGGAGTGTCAGGGGTGTAACTGGGAGTGTCGGAGATGTGGCTGGGGTGTCAAAGGTGTACCTGGGTGTCAGAGGTGTGTGTCAGGGAGTGCCTGGGATTGTCAGGGTGTACCTTGGGTGTCAGGGTGTGCCTGTGAGTATCGGGGGTGTCTGGGGGTGTTAGAGGTGTACCTGGCAGTGTCAGAGATGTCCCTGGCGTGTCAGAGGTGTACCTGGGAGTGTCTGAGGTGTGCCTGGGGTGTCGGAGGTGCCTGGGAGTGTCAGGTTGTACCCTGGGAGTGTCAGAGGTGGACCTGGGAGTGTCAGAGGTGTGCCTAGGGTGTTTGAGGTGTACCTGGGATTGTCAAGGTGTACCTGGGAGTGTCTGAGGTGTACCTGGGAGTGTCAGTGGTGTACATGGGAGTGTCAGAGGTGTGCAGAAGTGTAGAGGTGTGCAGGTGTGAGGTGTACCGGATCATCAGAGGTACCTGGGAGTGTGAGGTGTACCTGGGAGTGTCAGAGGTGTGCCTGGGAGTGTCAGTGGTGTGCCTGGGAGTGTCATTGGTGTACCTGGGGTGTAGAGGTGTACCTGGAAGTGTCGGAGGTGTGACTTGGAAGTGTCAGAAATGTTCCTGTAGTGTCAGGGTGTACCTGGGCGTGTGTGAGGTATGCCTGGGAGTGTCAGATGTGCACCGGAGTATCGGAGGTGTACATGGGAGTGTCAAGTGTACCTGGAGTGCCAGAGGTGTTCCTGGGAGTGTCAGTGGTGTGCCTGGGGTAAGGTGTGTACCAGGGGTGTCAGAGGTGTGCCTGGGAGTGTCAGAGGTGTACCTGGGAGTCTCAGGGGTGTACCTGGGAGTGCCAGAGGTGTACTTTGGAGTGTCAGTGGTGTGACCTGGTGTCAGGTGTGTACTAGGGGTGTCAGAGTGTGCCTGGGGTGTCAGAGTGCACCTTGGAGTGTCTGAGGTGTACCTGGGAGTGTCGGAGGTGTGCCTGGGGTGTCAGGGGTGTACCTGGGAATGTCGGGTGTGCCCAGGGGTGTCATGGGTGTACCTGGGGTGTGGTGTACCTGGCAGTGTCAGAGATGTGCCTGGCAGTGTCAGAGGTGTATCTTCGAGTGTCTGAGGTTGGCACTGGGGTGTCAGGTGTACCTGGGAGTGTTGGGGGTGTACCTGGGAGTGTCAGGGTGTGCTGGTGTAGGTGAACCAGGGGTGTGGGGAGTACCTGGGAGTGTCAGGGTGCTTGTGAGTGTCAAGTGTACCAGGCAGAGTGTGTACAGGAGTGTCGGAGATGTAACTGGGAGTGTCAAAGGTGTACGGGAGTGTCAGAGGTGTACCTGGCTCTGTCGGGAAGTACCTGGGATTGTCAGGGGTGTACCTGGGAGTGTCAGGGGTACCTGTGAGTATCGGCGGTGTATCTGGGAGTGTCAGGGTGTACCTGGGTGTCAGAGATGTACTGACAGTGTCAGAAGGGTGGCACCTGGGTGTCTGAGGTGTGACCTGGGAGTGTCGGAGGGTATGTGGGGTGTCAGGGTTGCCTGGGAGTGTCAGAGGTGTACCTGGGAGTGTCAGAGGTGTGCGAGTGTTTGAGGTGTACCTGGGATTGTCAAGGTACCTGGGAGTGTCGATGTACCTGGGGTGTCAGTGGTGCCTGGGGTGTCAGAGGTGTGCGAGTGTCAGAGGTGTGCACAAGTGTCAGAGGTGTACCTGGGATCATCAGAGGATTACCAGGAGTGTAGATGTGTACCTGGGTGTGAGAGGTGTACCTGGGTGTCAGTGGGTGTACCTGGGGTGTCATTGGTGTACCTGGGAGTGTCAGAGGTGTACCTTGGAGTGTCAGGTGTACCTGGAGTGTCAGTGTTCCTGTGGAGTGTCAGAGGTGTACCTGCAGGTGTGTGAGGTGTACCTGGGGAGTGTCAGAGGTGTGCCTGGGGTGTCAGTGGTGTACCTGGGGTGTCATTTGTGTACCTGGGGGTGTCAGAGGTGTAACTGGAAGTGTCGGAGGTGTGCCTGGGTGTCAGAAATGTTGGGAGTGTGTCTGAGGTGTACCTACGGAGTGTCAGAGTTTTGCACCTGGTGTCAGGAGGTGCACCTGGAGTGTCAGGGGTGTGCAAGTGTCAGTGGTGTACCTGAGAGTGTCAGAGGTGCCTGGCAGTGTCAGAGATGTACCTGGCAGTGTCAGGGTGTACCTGGGTGTCTGAGGGTGTACCTGGGGTGTGGAGGTGTACCTGGGGTGTCGGGGTGTGCCTGGGAGTGTCAGAGGTGTGCCTTGGCGTGTGGGGTGTACCTGAGACTGTCAGAGGTGTACCTGGGAGTGTGGTGGTGTCCTGGGGTGTCAGAGGTGAACCAGGGAGTGTCAGAGGTACCTGGGAGTGTCAGAGGTGTACCTGGGGTATCAGGTGTGCCTGGGAGTGTCAGAGCTGTACCTGCAGAGTGTCAAGGTGTACCTGGGTGTCAGGGGTGTACCTGGGGTGTCAGAGGTGTGCAGGGAGTGTCAGGGAGTGTGCCTGGGGTGTCAGAGGTGTGCAGATGTTGAGGTGTACCTGGGGTGTCAGGAGTGTACCTGGGGTGTGAGGTGTGCCTGGTGTGTACCTGGGAGTGTCGGCGGTGTGCGTGGGGAGTGTCAGAGGTGTACCTGGGGTATCGAAGGTGTACCTGGGTGTGTCAGGTTTACCTGGGAGTGTCAGAGGTGGCACCTGCCAGTGTCAGAGGTGTCCTGGCAGTGTCAGAGTGTACCTGGGGAGTGTCTGAGGTGTACCTGGGAGTGTCAGAGGTGTGCTTGGGAGTGTCAGAGGTGAACCAGGGAATGTCAGTGCAGGGGTGTCTGAGGGTGTACCTGGGGTGTCAGAGGTGACCTGGGAGTGACAGAGGTACCTGTGAGTGTCAGTGGTGTGCCTGGGGTGTCAAGGTGTGCCAGAGTGTCAGAGGGTGTGCCTGGGGTGTCAGAGGTGTACTGGGTGTCAGTGGTGTACCTGGGAGTGTCAGAGGTAGACAGGGAGTGTCAAAGGAGTACCTGGGAGTGTCAGGGTGTGCCGGAGTATCGGGAGGTGCCCTAGAGTGTGAAGCTGTACCTGCAGAGTGTCAAGGTGTGCCTGGGAGTGTCAGGGTGTGTGGGGTGTGGGGTGTGCCAGGGTGTGTCAGAGGTGTGCCTGGGAGTGTCAGAGGTGTGCCTGAGAGCAGTGTGCCTGGGAGTGTGGAGGTGTACCTGGAGGTGAGAAGTGTACCTGGGAGTGTCTGGTGTGTGCCTGGGGTGTCAGCGGTGTGTGGGTGTGGAGGTGTGCCTGGGAGTATCGAAGGTGTACCTGGGTGTGTCAGAGGTTACCAAGTGTCAGAGGTGCCTGCCAGTGTCAGAGGTGTACCTGGCAGTGTCAGAGGTGTACCTGGGAGTGTCTGGAGGTGTGGGGTGTCAGGGTGTGCTTGGGGTGTCAGAGGTGAACCAGGGTAGAGGAGTACCTGGGAGTGTCTGAGGTGTGCGGAGTGTCAGAGGTGTACCTGGGGTGCCAGAGGTGTACCTGTGAGTGTCAGTGGTGTGCACGGGGTGTGTCAAGTGTGTGCAGGAGTGTCAGAGGTGTGCCTGGGAGTGTCAGAGGTGCCTGGGGTGTCTGAGGTGTACCTGGGGTGTCTGGGGTGTACCTGGGTGTGTCTGAGGTGTACCTGGGAGTGTCAGGGTTGTACCTTGTAGTGTCAGGAGGTGTACTAGGTGCCAGAGGTGTGCATAAGTGTCAGTGGTGTACCTGGGGTGTCAGGTGTGCCAGGGAGTGTCAGAGTGTACCTGGGGTGTCAGGAGTGTGCCTGGGGAGTGTCAGAGGTGTACCTGGGAGTGTCTGAGGTGTACCTGGGGTGTCAGAGGTGTACCTGGGAGTGTCACGGGTGTGCCTGGGAGTGTCAGCGTTGTACCTGGGAGTGTCAGGAGATGTGCTTAGGGAGTATCAGGTGTACCTGGGTGTGTTGAGATGTACCTTGGGGTGTGGGGTGCCTGCAGTGTCAGAGGTGTGCCTGGGTGTCAGAGGTGTGTTGGAGTGTCAGAGGTGTACCTGGGAGTGTCAGGTGTGGCTGGGAGTGTAGGAGGTGTAACTGAGAGTGTCAAGGTGTACCCAAGTGTCAGAGGTGCACCTGGGAGTGTCAGGGTGTACCTGGGAATGTCAGGGGTGTACCTGGGAGTGTCAGGGGTGTACCTGTGAGTATCTGCGGTGAATCTGGGAGTGTCAGAGGTGTACCTGGCAGTGTCAGATATGTACCTGGCCGTGTCAGAGATGTACCTGGCAGTGTCAGAGGTGTGTCTGAGTGTCTGAGGTGTACACCAAAGTGTCAGGTGGCACAGAGTGTCAGGGGTGTGCAGGTGTCAGAGGAGCACCTGGGAGTGTCAGAGGTGTACCTGGGAGTGTCAGAGGTGTACCTGGGACTGTCAGTGGTGGCACCTGGGAGTGTCATTGGTGTACCTGGGGGTATCACAGGTGTACGATGGAAATGTCAGGAGGTGTACCTGGAGTGTCAGAAATGTTCCTGGGGTGTCTGGGGTGTACCTGGGAGTGTCAGAGATGTGCCTGGGAGTATCGGAGGTGTACCTGGGAGTATCGGAGGTGTACATGGGGAGTGTCAGAGGTGTACCTGGGGTGTCAGGGTGTGCTTGGGAGTGTGGGGGTGCTTTGGGGTGGTCAGAGGTGTGCCTGGGGATTGTCAGAGTTGTGCCAGGGAGTGTTGGGGGAGTGTGTCGAGGAGGTGTGCCTGGGGAGTGAGAGGGGGTGGCACAGCAATGCATCAACTTCTA
>NW_024742994.1:0-10361 GCF_018991925.1 Homarus americanus | reverse complement strand
TAAAGCTGCTGCCCAACAGTCCCGGGCCATGGCCAAGGCTTACCGCCTGAAAACTGTTGGCAAATGAAAATGATTACTAATCACCATTTTTTTTGTAAACTAAAAATAAAGTATAATATAATGTTATTTGTATGATTACTCCATTAAAATACCTAAAGAGCAAATCCTGCTTACAACTCTTACTGCACTAATGTCACATATATACAGGATTGGTAATACCTGGGTATGACACTTTAAAATAGCCAAACTCTCAGACACAAAAAAAAAAAATTGTCTTGCTGCCCAGGCATTTTCTTAGTTTATGGCCAAGAATACCAGGGATAAGACCTTTGTGTGTGTGTGTGTGTGTGTCGACCTGTGGTGTAATGGTTAGCCAGTGCAGTTGGCGAGTTGTCCGGTCTTCTCGGACTATTCCTTGACACTGGGTCATGCAGCTCGTTAGCTTAGGGTGTGGTTGTTGTGTTGGTGACAGCTTCTACACCTTAAACAAATTCACGCCTAGGTGGCCCTGGGGCCGGCCATCCTCGATTTCAAGGGGCTTCCATTATTATTATATTATATTATGTATGTATGGGTATGTATGTCTGGCTGGTAGGGTGACCATTGTACTTTCGCTCGTGTGTGAGAAGAGATTAAGCAGACGTTCATTCACCGCTCTCTTAATCCCTTGAGTACAGTAAATTAGCTCTCAGTGAGTAAGCTAATTTTAATTCCTTGAGTACGATGACTCAACCCTTTCAGTATAATGCTAACCCCCTGAGTACAATGAATTAGCCCAGTGCGTATGATAACCACTTGAGTACAACAACTTACCCACTTGAGTATGATAACTTAATCACTTGAGTACGATGATCTAACCCCTAGAGTAGGATATCAACCCCCTTGAGTACGATATCAACCCACCTCACTGAACATGATGTCTTAATCACCTGAGTACGATGACTTAACCACCTCAAGTACCAGTTATCACTTTGAATACGATGAACCTATCTCCAAGAGCATACGATGACATGGTAAGCAGGGAATTAAGTCATCGTACTCAAGGGATGAAGACAAGAAAAAAGATACACAGCGCTCACACTAAGCTCTATAGCAAGGGTAAAGGGACACAAGAGCTCATGTTAAAGCCCTAGGTGGATAGAATGAAGGAACAGAGCGCTCATCTTCAAAGGTTAGGTTAGGTTACTCACATAACCACCAACAATACCCTCCAGAAGTGCTCACAACCCAACAACAACTCAGGGACTCACAACACCTTATAATGAGGAGGAGGGAGTTGTGGGCCTCGGCAGCAACTACACTTACACCACACCACACTACACTACACTACACCACACTACACCACACGGCCAAAAATCTCACTGAATACACACAAAAAGATGCTCCTTATTCTCACAACTAAAAAATTATGCCGTTTTCGGGGGTAGCGACCGTGCGTTCAGGTAAAGACTGTAGTGCAATAAAAGGGAGGAGGAAGGAGGGGTGGAGAGGGGTGGAGAGGAGGAAGAGAGGAGGAGAGGAAAAAGAGGGAGTGGAGGAGAGGGGGTGGAGGAGAGGGGGTGGAGGGGAAGGAAAAGAAGAGGAAGAGTGGGAACGAAAAAGGAGGTGGAGGAGGAGGAGGAAGAGGAAATAAGGGATGTTGATGAGAACGTGAAGAGGGGAAGAGGAGAAGGATAAGGAAGTGGAAACGAAAGGGAGGAGGAGGGTAAAATAACCAAAAGACAAAGAAGAAGAGGGACATTGAAGGAGGAAGATAACTCGTATGCATGCAACAAAACACGAAACTATTAGTCCTCCTCCTCCTCGTCCTTCCCTCTTCTCCCTCCCCCTCCTACTTCCTCCCTAGGCTAAATCATCTCCTCCTTCCTGAATCCTGCAGTCTTCCTCCTCCGTTAGCTAAGTCACCTTCTCCTCCCTTTCTCCTTCTTCTTCCTCTTCACCACTCTCTCCCCCTCCTTCCTCTTCCCCCTCCTTCCTCCTCACCACTCTCTCCTCCTCCTCCTCCCTGGGCTAAGTCTTCAAGATGGCAGAGGCTTAAAAGAATCAGGACACAAGACTCCACACTACAACATGCACCTCCTTCACCGCCTTCGTCACTAGTGTGTTGAGCGTCGGGAACTAATGAACTACTGAAGGAGGAGAGGAACTGGCTTTAAAGTGTCAGCCTCCCTACTGTCGAGGAGAAAGAAAGAAAGAAAGAGAGAGAAAGAAAGAAAGAAAGAAAGAAAGAAAGAAAAACAACAAACACAAAAATGTCAACATAAATATATAATAGGAAACCAAGATGGGGAGGGGTTAGAGGGGGTGGGTGGGGGTTGAAGGTGGGGGGTTAGGGGTTGAGGGGTTTAGGACGGGGGTTATAGGGTTGAAGGTGGGGATTGGGGGGTAGGGGGTTGGAGGGTGTGGGTTAGGGAGGGACATAATTTGCTTTGTTTTTGTTTAACCTTCTCACAAACACAATAATAATATATAAATAAAAATGGTTTGCTAATCATGTCATCTAAGTGTACATACGGATAAGGTAGAGTGAGTGAGTGAGACTTTTTTAACGATGTGGAATTTTTCTGGCTTATGATGTGAATAGAGGTCATGAATGTAAAGACAAATTGATGATGATGATGATGATGAGGATAATGATAACTCTGACAATGAAGACAATAATGATGATCACAATGATGATAACGATGATAATAACAATGATGAAAATGAGAATAATAAAATAATAATGACCATGAAAAAAGTAAAACAATGATGACGACAAAGTTCACACACACACACACACACACACACACACACACACACACACACACACACACACACACACCGTCATATATACAAGAGCTATACCAAAGAAAATATGGCAACACACTACCACCTTCATCCTCCCGCTCCTACGAAGAGAGAGAGAGAGAGAGAGGACGTGAGGCGGAAGCAACAACTTTAAAAAGAGTCGGTTAAAGGGGAGTTAGAAAGATTCTGAGACTGATTTAAGAATTGAAGAGAACACACACACACACACACTATCAAGGTCCCAAAGCAAAACTGAATCTTCACTACACAATAAGACGACACACATCAACATCACTACGTCTCTCTCCCTTTACCTCTGACCTGCGAGTCGACTCAACCAGACAGAAAAGACGAGCAACTCTTTCTCTAAATTGAATTATGCCAAAACGTGCAGCAGCAGGACCGAGAGAGAGAGAGAGAGAGAGAGAGAGAGAGAGAGGAAAGAAAGAATGAAAGCAGAGGGGAAAAAACTAACTACAAATGGGAGGTTAAAACAAGAGGACGCCAAAACAAGGGGAGGAGAGGAAGGGGGGCGTAGAGGGGATAGGAGGGTAAGGAAGTGGAGAGGGTAAGAGGGGAAGGGAGAGGGGAGGAAGAGGAGAGAAGGAGGGGAGGGGAGACGGCAGCCAGAAGCACGTCACTTAGCTCCTGATGACACCGACTCACACAAGGTTCAACGTTCATAATTACGATGTCTTGCATTTGGTCCTAGACGAGGGAGGAGGAAGAGGGAGGGGAAGAGGGAGACAGGGAGGAGAAGGAAGGGGAAAAAGGATAGGGTGGGGAGAAGGAGGAAGAAGGAGGATGGGGAGGTTGGGGAGGGGTGGAAGGGAGAAGAGTGGGGCGGAGGGGAGGAAGGAGGAGAAGGAAAGGGGGAGGAGGAGGAGGAAAGGGGGAGGAAAAGGAGGAAGGGAAAGATGTGTAGGAGGGGAAGGTTGGGGAGGGAGAAGATGGTAGGGAGGAGGGGAAGGAAGAGGGATGGAAAGGGGAGGAGGGGGAGGGAGAAGAGGGGAAGGGGTAAAGGCAACAGTAGTCGCAGAAAATAAGTTGATAAAAATCCGTCTTACTCACGAACGTACACACACACACACACACACACACACACACACACACACACACACACACACACACACACACACACACACATACCCAACCACAAACCTAACCTAACCACCAGATGCTGCAGTAATTCCGGGAAATCTTTCTTTACAAACGTCCATCAACACCTAACTATAAAGAAACATCTCATAAGACAAACTATTCATATAATCCTGGTAAATGGGGTGAGAGGGTCGCCATTAATCCTCACGTATTATCAGTCACAGAGGAGAGTGGGAGACGAAGAAGGTACTGTGCTGATATCTCTCCAGTCTCTCTCTCTCTCTCCCTCCATCTCTCCAGTCTCTCACTCCCTCCTTCCTCCATCTCTCGAGTCTCTCTCTCCCTCCTCCCTCCATCTCTCGAGTCTCTCCCTCTCTCTCTCTCTCCCTCCATCTCTCCAGTCTCTCCCTCTGTCTCTCGAATCTCTCTCTCCCTCCTCCCTCCATCTCTCGAGTCTCTCCCTCTCTCTCTCGAATCTCTCTCTCCCTCCAACCATCTCTCGAGTCTCTTTTTCTCTTCATCCATCTCTCGAGTCTCTCTCTCTTCATCCATCTCTCGAGTCTCTCTCTCTTCATCCATCTCTCGAATCTCTTTCTCTCCATCCATCTCTCGAGTCTCTCTTTCTCTTCATCCATCTCTCGAGTCTCTCTCTCTTCATCCATCTCTCGAGTCTCTTTCCCTCCATCCATCTCTCGAGTCTCTCTCTCCCTTCTGCCGCCACCAACTTAATCTAGGTATTTACATTCGCCTGGGAGGGATTGTAAACCTTTCAGGAAATATAAGAACACGTTATATAATGATCACCTGAAGATTAGCCCCCCCAACCCTCCCTCCCTAGCCTATTGTACCTCATGATCAAACTAACGGTAACCTAACCTAACTCTAACCTAACTCTAACCAAACCTAACCTAACCTAACCAAACCTAAGACCCACAGGTAGCGTTAGGGTGTTTATTCATCAGGTCAAAACTGTTTATGTATACTAATAAAAAAAATGCAACTGGTTCTGTAAAATTACTGAACAAAGAAACATCGCAAAACAGCCCCCTAAAACAGCTATGTAATTAAACCAAACTGAACTAAACCCAACGACAGACTCATAAAACACCTACGAAACTAAACCAAACTGAACTAAACCCAACGACAGACTCATAAAACACCTATGTAACTAAACCAAACTGAACTAAACCCAACGACAGACTCATAAAACACCTATGTAACTAAACCAAACTGAACTAAACCCAACGACAGACTCATAAAACACCTATGTAACTAAACCAAACTGGACTAAACCCAACGACAGACTCATAAAACACCTATGTAACTAAACCAAACTGAATTAAACCCAACGACAGACTAATAAAACACCTATGTAACTAAACCAAAATGAACTAAACCCAACGACAGACTCATAAAACACCTATGTAACTAAACCAAACTGAACTAAACCCAACGACAGACTCATAAAACACCTATGTAACGAAACCAAACTGAACTAAACCCAACGACAGACTGATAAAACACCTATGTAACTAAACCAAACTGAACTAAACCCAACGACAGACTGATAAAACACCTATGTAACTAAACCAAACTGAACTAAACCCAACGACAGACTCATAAAACACCTATGTAACTAAACCAAACTGAACCAAACCCAACGACAGACTCATAAAACACCTATGTAACTAAACCAAACTGAACTAAACCCAACGACAGACTCATAAAACACCTATGTAACTAAACCAAACTGAACTAAACCCAACGACAGACTCATAAAACACCTATGTAACTAAACCAAACTGAACTAAACCCAACGACAGACTCATAAAACACCTATGTAACTAAACCAAACTGAACTAAACCCAACGACAGACTCATAAAACACCTATGTAACTAAACCAAACTGAACTAAACCCAACGACAGACCGATAAAACAACTTCAACAACCAACTAAACCAAAATGAACTAAACCCAACGACAGACTCATAAAACACCTATGTAACTAAACCAAACTGAACTAAACCCAACGACAGACTCATAAAACACCTATGTAACGAAACCAAACTGAACTAAACCCAACGACAGACTGATAAAACAACTATGTAACTAAACCAAACTGAACTAAACCCAACGACAGACTCATAAAACACCTATGTAACTAAACCAAACTGAACTAAACCCAACGACAGACTCATAAAACTCCTATGTAACTAAACCAAACTGAACTAAACCCAACGACAGACTCATAAAACACCTATGTAACTAAACCAAACTGAACTAAACCCAACGACAGACTCATAAAACACCTATGTAACTAAACCAAACTGAACTAAACCCAACTCCACAATTCAATACAGTCTGTGGAGTCGCTGTAGTACAAGTAAACGCTCAGGGGGTAAACAAACCATTGTCTGGACCTGTCTCAACAAAACACATACACAACCGTCAACAGAGATTAAGTTTAAAGCGGCGGGGAAACACACACACACTATACAAAACATACACAAATTTCTCCCATAAAACACCTCCTCCCCCCCACAAAAATAATACAATATTTACAGGCCTTACACGGAAAACACGTTAACACACCATAGTGACCCCAAATTACAGGCCGTGGATATATACTTTATTTACATAGACCCCGACAAGGGAAACCAGCGTGCAATGTAACAGAACTGGACTCTCACTATTTACTCCACACCGCTGTTAGAATCATCAAAATACCCAGACTGCGAAAGCAGAAATTAGGAATCCAAATACAGACCTTCTTGTGTGGTGAATCTCGAGATGTTAAACACGTTGCATTTACATAACAACTTGGGTGGGTGGTGGGTGGAATGAGGGAGGTAAAGTGGACTAAGGTTCTCTAGCTAGAAGACCTAAAGAGAGAGAGAGAGAGAGAGAATCCTTGAGATTGGCCTTAAGACGATGTTTGTTAATCTTACAGCAAGAGAAAAGTCATATATTCTTCTCATTGTTAGTGTTCTCCTCTAGTGTTGTTCTCCCCCAGTGTTGCTCTCCTCCCCCGAGTGTTACTTTAAGATACATAATTATTCTAAATTCTACAAAATCTAGCAGCCCCTGTCATTAAAAAAAAAAAAATCCTACACGGCTACAAAAACAGCTGTCTACTTGTCTTATTCTTCCTCACGCTCGTCTTAGTTTCGACAGGAAGATACGAAACACTTACATATAAAATAAATAAATAAAACCTGAAATGATAAGGCAATTATACGTTTTTCAGTCTAAACCCTTCGTTCTCTCGTGTAAATAAAAACATTCTACTTTGTACTGTGCCTCAACGAACTTACCTCTGCGTACGTCTGGGAGAACCGAATAAGACTTTACTCACATCAGAGGAAGACGCACTGATGATTCCAAGAAATTCAGTTAACTATTTTAATAAATACTCTTCATCCTTAATGACACATGGGGTAAGTTTAAGAACAGCAAAATAGTAAGGTTGCCAGACACTAACATAACTAGAGTAAACGTCAAAAGCCCCCAAGTATTCCACCTACCGGTGGAGAAGACAAGGCAAATTATGGTTCAACCAGAGAAATACCTCAAAAGGTTCCTGACAAGTCAACTCAAGAGTATCACCCACCACCAGCCCACACACAGCCCTGGAGACCAACAACCTACATAAGTGGATTCTCAAAAATTTCGTCGGTAAACTTTTTCCTCGTAACTATGACTCACAGAACACATCTTATTACGGCAGAAGCTCGATGCTATTCTGAAGCCAATTTCGCCCGCTGTCTTTTTAGTCGTAGTTTAAAGTGAGTCACTTCAATGCGTTCTCCTCGTTTTCATTTGAATCATTTTCTTGTTTCTCCTTCATTACCATTCCTCGTCTTGTCCATAACTCTCGCCACCCATCCTCTCCTCCCCACACATTCATCCACCCCTGAAAACCACCCACCCACCCCACCAAGGCCCCCAGGCACCCACCCTCCCCTCACATGGACGACACAACACAGTTGGTCCATTAACAAACTCGGGAGGCGGGCGGCCCCGTACACACTCGCCGACTCAACAGTTTTACATCTTTCTTATAAACGGAAGTGCGTGGGGATGAGGATGGGGTGGGGGAGTGGGGGGCGGAGGACGGAGGGGGTGGAGCAGTGAGGGGGAGGAGGGTGGAAGAGGAAGGAAAGGGGGATGGAGTTAAAATCGACGAGGGAGGGACGGAGAAGAAAGGTAAATGCAGGAGGAGAGAGACAGACAGAGATCTTGGGGTGAGTCTCTCATAAAAACAGAGCACACACACACACACACACACAGAATAGAAAGACACAGTTTCTATGGTACACGTCCACACTTAACACAAGGTATGACTTTAACAGTGAGGTAATGGACGCTGGATGAGGGAAGGCAGATGACGCTACTGCTGCCTTGCCAACACCTTCCTCAAGTCTCGCTCTCTGCCTCTGGACCCACCAACACCCTCACAGGTTCTTACGTTAGAGAGCCTTCCATCATGACCAGATTCTCACAGTTTAGTCAATTTAATTTATTTTTTCCTTTACTTCCCGGCCAGGCGTCTCGGATTCTTGGGTTGAATTATTCCTTCTGTTTAGGTATAACTTTGGGTCCAGAACTCTAAAAGATTCATAAGTTTAGTGGATAACATGAAGATTAGGCACCCAAGTTTATTTCACGAGATGACTAATACCCTGCCGCTAACCTAACCTCACCAAGCCCAACCTAACCTAATCTAACCCCCTTCCAAATAGCATCAGGGTGTTTAATCTTCAGGTGATACAAGCTAGGGTACCTAAATCTTGACGTGATCCAGTATAATTTGTGCCTTGAGCTTCAGTATATACCAAGAGGGAGATGTGTAGTGATGGGTTGTCAGACCACAGCTTACATCTCAAGGAAAGCCAGACTTGACCCGACATTAGGGGGGTCAAGTGTAAGGGTATCCCCCGCAGGTGCTCAAGGGTGTTACAAATCAACTAGGTCCCCTTCCCATGTCACACGGCCAACACACATGTAAGAAGGCACCAGCCGACTCTCTCCCAATATACACAATATCCTACACCGCAGAAAGAAGTCCACACTTGACCCGACATTAGGGAGGTCAAGTGTAGGGTAACTCTCACGGTTGACCAAGGATTGTAAATCAGCCAGGCTCCCCTCCCATGTCACACATGTAAGGGGGCACCGGCCGGCTCTCTCCCAATATACACACGGCCCCACCTGATGACTTTCCCAGAAGATAAAACTTATAGTTTCTGAAAAAGTCCAGACCTGACCTCACATTGGCCAAGTCAAATGTAAGGAGACCCTTCGCCGCCCCCCCCCCCGACCAGCTGAACCTGACGGCTCGCATCCCAATATATAGGACGTCCTAGTCCTCCCTCAGACATTCGCAGAGAGAGATACCCGGAGACAGAGCCAGAGAGACACACAGGCAGAGACAGAGAGAGAGTGTGTCTTGTAACAAGGTGGCCAGTCTACACCACCAGGCCTGCTCGAGAGAAGTCAGGGGCCGGAGGCAAGCCGCCTCTGGTCGCCTCCAGTCGCCTCCGGTCAGGACCGAGACTTCCCTCCGGCGCCCAGCTAAGCAGTCTCCCATAAAGACAACCCAGGACTACCTGCTAGGCCTCCCCTAGGTCACGTGAGTGTTTGTCAGAGCTTTCCATGGGATGAGTTACTTACGTGGGAAGTGTATTCATTTCATGTTCGTGTCCGAGAATCAGTGTCTAGTAACGTAATATGATGTCCTAGTAACGTAAATATAATGTCCTAGTAACGTAAATATAATGTCCTAGTAACTTCAATAGAAGGTGTTATTAATGTGTCCATGTCATGCTCATAATTAATAAAGAGTTGTAACGAAGCAGTGTTTGAGAAGTCGCCTTTAAGAACGTAAGATACGATAAGTGTATTGACAGTGTAAATATCTGTCACGGCCACGCTACCAAAATCTTCCTCTCTTTATACTCTCTTACTAAATATTCTTCCTATATATATATATAAATATTCTTCTTGCAAGATCCGTCTTGTTATAGATGAAAATGGCGTCGGGAATGTACTCAAGACTCCACCGTAACTATGGATTTACTCTAGTATCTCTCCAATCTCTGGGGGTATAATTTTGACATTAGACCCTCTCTGAAAATCCCCCCCCCCCCCCATCTGAACTCCCTGTTGCCTCATGATATTTTCACTCCTGTTCCTGTCTTATTAACGGATTGTTCTGTGTTTTTCGTTGTTCTTCACTTCTTCCCTGTCTACTCATCCCCCCTCCTTCTCACCCATTCTTCATTCCATCTTTCTCTCCCCGTTTCTCCCCCCATCAGTCTCTCACAGCCCCTTCCTCATATTTCTCTCAAAGATAATACCTCACTTCCCCCTCCCTCTCTCTCTCACCCTTTCTCCTTCTCCCTCCATCCCTCCCTCACCCTCCTACACTCCCTTACTCTCACACCCACCCCTGCCCCCAAAACCCCAAT
>NW_024742993.1:0-15938 GCF_018991925.1 Homarus americanus | reverse complement strand
CAACAGGTATCATCACCATGAATACAACAGGTATCATCACCATGAATTCAACAATTATCCTCACCATTAATACAACATGTATCATAAACATTAATACAACAATTATTCTCACCATGAATACAACAGGTATCATCACCGCTAATACTACAGGTCTCATCACCATGAATACAACAGGTATCATCACCATTAATACAATGGGTATCATCACCATTAATACAAAAGTTATCCTCACCATTAATACAACAGGTATCCTCACCATTAATACAACAGATATCATCACCATTAATTCAAAAGGTATCCTCACCATTAATACAACAGGTATCCTCACCATTAATACAACAGGTATCATCACCATTAATACAACAGGTATCATCACCATTAATACAAAAGGTATCATCACCATTAATACAACAGGTATCATCACCATGAATACAACAGGTATCATCACCATGAATTCAACAAATATCCTCACCATTAATACAACAAGTATCATAACCATTAATACAACAATTATTCTCACCATGAATACAACAGGTATCCTCACCATTAATTCAACAGGTATCATCACCTTGAATGCAAATATTATCCTCACCATTACTACAACAATTATTCTCACCATTAATACAACAGCTATCATCACCATGAATAAAACAGGTATCATCACCATTAATACAACAGGTATCATCACCATTAATACAACAAGTATCATCACCATTAATACAGCAATTTTCCTCACCATTAATTCAACAATTATCATAACCATGAATACCAAAGGAATCCTTACCATGAATATAACAGGTATCATCACCATTAACACAAGAGGTATCAACACCATGAATACAACAATTATCATCACCATTAATACAACAGGCATCATCACCATTAATACAATAGGTATCATCACCATTAATACAACAGGTATTCTCACCATTAATACAACAGTACAACAGATATCATGACCATTAATACAACAGGTATCCTTACCATTCATACAACAGGATTCATCACCACTAATACAACAGGTCTCATCACCATGAATAAAACAGGAATCATCACCATTAATACAACAGGTATCATCACCATTAATACAACAGGTATCATCACCATTAATACAACAGATATCATCACCATTAATACAACAGGTATCATCACCATGAATACAACAATTATCATCACCATTAATACAACAGGCATCATCACCATTAATACAACAGGTATTCTCACCATTAATACAACAGTACAACAGATATCATGACCATTAATACAACAGGTATCCTTACCATTCATACAACAGGATTCATCACCACTAATACAACAGGTCTCATCACCATGAATAAAACAGGTATCATCACCATTAATACAACAGGTATCATCACCATTAATACAACAGGTATCATCACCATTAATACACATTAATACAACAGGCATTATCATCACCATTAATACAACAGGTATTCATCACCATTAATACAACAGGTATTCTCACCATTAATACAACAGTACAACAGTATCATGACATACAACAGGTATCCTTACCATTCATACAACAGGATTCATCACCACTAATACAGGTATCATCACCATTAATTAATACAACAGGTATCATCACCATTAATACAACAGGTATCATCACCATTAATACAACGGATATCATCACCATTAATACAACAGGTATCATCACCATGAATACAACAATTATCATCACCATTAATACAACAGGCATCATCACCATTAATACAATAGGTATCATCACCATTAATACAACAGGTATTCTCACCATTAATACAACAGTACAACAGATATCATGACCATTAATACAACAGGTATCCTTACCATTCATACAACAGGATTCATCACCACTAATACAACAGGTCTCATCACCATGAATAAAACAGGAATCATCACCATGAATGCAACAATTATCCTCACCATTAATATAACAAGTATCATAACCATTAATACAACAATTATTCTCACCATGACTACAACAGGTGTCCTCACCATTAATACAACAAGTTTCATAACCATTAATACAACAATTATTCTCACCATGAATACAACAGGTCTCCTCACCATTAATTCAACAGGTATCATCACCATGAATGCAAATATTATCCTCACCATTACTACAACAATTATTCTCACCTTTAATACAACAGGTATCATCACCATGAATAAAACAGGTATCATCACCATTAATACAACAGGTATCATCACCATTAATACAACAGGTATCATCACCATTAATACAACAGATATCATCACCATTAATACAACAGGCATCATCACCATTAATACAACAGGTATCCTCACCATTAATACAACAGGTATCATCACCATGAATAATACAAGTATCATCGCCATTAATACAACAGGTATCATCACCATAAATACAAGAAGTATCATCACAATTAATACTACAGGTATCATCACCAATAATACAACAAGTATCGTCACCATTAATACAACAGGTATCATCACCATTAATACAAAAGGTGTAATCACCATGAATAAAACAGGCATCATCACCATTAATACAACAGGTATCATCCCCATGAATACAACAGATATCATCACCATGAATGCAACAATTATCCTCACCATTAATACAACAAGTGTCATCACCATTAATACAACAATTATTCTCACCATGAATACAACATGTATCATCACCATTAATACAACAGGTATCATCAAAATGAATACAACAGGTATCATCAAAATGAATACAACAGTACAACAGATATCATCACCATTAATATAACAGGTATCCTTACCATTCATACATCAGGTATCATCACCGCTAATACAACAGGTCTCATCACTATGAATACAACAGGTATCATCACCATTAATTCAACGGGTATCATCACCATTAATACAAAAGGTATCATCACCATTAATACAACAGGTATCATCACCATTAACTCAACAGGCATCATCACCATTAATACAACAGGTATCCTCACCATGAATGCATCAATTATCCTCACCATTAATACAACAATTATCCTCACCATTAATACAACAGGTATCATAACCATGAATAAAACAAGTATCATCGCCATTAATACAAGAGGTATCATCACCATTAATACAACAAGTATCATCACCATTAATACAAAAGGTGTAATCCCATGAATAAAACAGGTTTCATCACCATTAATACAACAGGTATCATCACCATGAATACAACAGATATCATCACCATGAATGCTAACAATTATCCTCACCATTAAAACAACAAGTATCATTACCATTAATGCAACAATTATTCTCACCAGGAATACAACAGGTATCATCACCATTAATACAACAGGTATCATCACCATTAATACAACAGGTATCCTCACCATTAATACAATAGGTATCATCACCATTTGTACAACAGGAATCATCACTATTAATGCAACAGGTATCATCACCATGACTACAACAGGTATCATCACCATGAATACAACAATTATCATCACCATTAATACAACAGGCATCATCACCATTAATACAACAGTTATCCTCACCATTAATACAACAGTACAACAAATATCATCACCATTAATACAACAGGCATCCTTACCATTCATACAACAGGTATCATCACCTCTAATACAACAGGTCTCATCACCATGAATACAACAGGTATCAACACCATTAATACAATGGGTATCATCACCATTAATACAAAAGGTATCCTCACCATTAATTCAACAGGTATCCTCACCATTAATACAACAGGTATCATCACCATTAATACAACAGGTATCATCACCATGAATAAAACAAGTATCTTCGCCATTAATACAACAGGTATCATCACAATTAATACAACAGGTATCTTCGCCATTAATACAACAGGTATCATCACCATTAATATAACAGGCATCATCACCATTAATACAACAGGTATCCTCACCATTAATACAACAGTACAACAGATATCATCACCATTAATACAACAGGTATCCTTACCATTCATACAACAGGTATCATCACCTCTAATACAACAGGTCTCATCACCATGAATACAACAGGTATCAACACCATTAATACAATGGGTATCATCACCATTAATACAAAAGATATCCTCACCATTAATTCAACAGGTATCCTCACCATTAATACAACAGGTTTCATCACCATTAATACAACAGGTATCATCACCATTTATACAACAGGTATCATCACCATTAATACAACAGGTATCATCACCATGAATAAAACAAGTATCTTCGCCATTAATACAACAGGCATCATCACCATTAATACAACAAGTATCATCACGATTAATACTACAGTTATCATCACCAATAATACAACAAGTATTGTCACCATTAATACAACAGGTATCATCACCATTAATACAAAAGGTGTAATCACCATGAATAAAACTAGTATCATCACCATTAATACAACAGGTATCATCACCATTAATACAACAATTATTCTCACCATGAATACAACAGGTATCATCACCGCTAATACAACAGGTCTCATCACCATGAATACAAAAGGTATCATCACCATTAATACAATGGGTATCATCACCAATAATACAAAAGGTATCCTCACCATTAATACAACAGGTATCCTCACCATTAATACAACAGATATCATCACCATTAATGCAAAAGGTATCCTCACCATTAATACAACAGGTATCCTCACCATTAATACAACAGGTATCATCACCATTAATACAACAGGTATCGTCACCATTAATACAACAGGTATCATCACCATGAATACAACAGGTATCATCACCATGAATTCAACAATTATCCTCACCATTAATACAACAAGTATCATAACCATTAATACAACAATTATTCTCACCATGAATACAACAGGTGTCCTCACCATTAATTCAACAGGTATCATCACCATGAATGCAAATATTTTCCTCACCATTACTACAACAATTATTCTCACCATTAATACAACAGGTATCATTACCATGAATAAAACAGGTATCATCACCATTAATACAACAGGTATCATCACCATTAATACAACAAGTATCATCACGATTAATACTACAGTTATCATCACCAATAATACAACAAGTATCGTCACCATTAATACAACAGGTATCATCACCATTAATACAAAAGGTGTAATCACCATGAATAAAACAGGTATCATCACCATTAATACAACAGGTATCATCACCATTAATACAACAAGTATCATCACCATTAATACAACAGGTATCATCACCATTAATAAACCAGGTAAAATCAGCACTAATACAACAGGTATCATCACCATTAATACAACAGGTATCATCACCATGAATACAACAGGTATCATCACCATGAATTCAACAATTATCCTCACCATTAATACAACATGTATCATAAACATTAATACAACAATTATTCTCACCATGAATACAACAGGTATCATCACCGCTAATACTACAGGTCTCATCACCATGAATACAACAGGTATCATCACCATTAATACAATGGGTATCATCACCATTAATACAAAAGTTATCCTCACCATTAATACAACAGGTATCCTCACCATTAATACAACAGATATCATCACCATTAATTCAAAAGGTATCCTCACCATTAATACAACAGGTATCCTCACCATTAATACAACAGGTATCATCACCATTAATACAACAGGTATCATCACCATTAATACAAAAGGTATCATCACCATTAATACAACAGGTATCATCACCATGAATACAACAGGTATCATCACCATGAATTCAACAAATATCCTCACCATTAATACAACAAGTATCATAACCATTAATACAACAATTATTCTCACCATGAATACAACAGGTATCCTCACCATTAATTCAACAGGTATCATCACCTTGAATGCAAATATTATCCTCACCATTACTACAACAATTATTCTCACCATTAATACAACAGCTATCATCACCATGAATAAAACAGGTATCATCACCATTAATACAACAGGTATCATCACCATTAATACAACAAGTATCATCACCATTAATACAGCAATTTTCCTCACCATTAATTCAACAATTATCATAACCATGAATACCAAAGGAATCCTTACCATGAATATAACAGGTATCATCACCATTAACACAAGAGGTATCAACACCATGAATACAACAATTATCATCACCATTAATACAACAGGCATCATCACCATTAATACAATAGGTATCATCACCATTAATACAACAGGTATTCTCACCATTAATACAACAGTACAACAGATATCATGACCATTAATACAACAGGTATCCTTACCATTCATACAACAGGATTCATCACCACTAATACAACAGGTCTCATCACCATGAATAAAACAGGAATCATCACCATTAATACAACAGGTATCATCACCATTAATACAACAGGTATCATCACCATTAATACAACAGATATCATCACCATTAATACAACAGGTATCATCACCATGAATACAACAATTATCATCACCATTAATACAACAGGCATCATCACCATTAATACAATAGGTATCATCACCATTAATACAACAGGTATTCTCACCATTAATACAACAGTACAACAGATATCATGACCATTAATACAACAGGTATCCTTACCATTCATACAACAGGATTCATCACCACTAATACAACAGGTCTCCTCACCATGAATAAAACAGGAATCATCACCATTAATAAAACAGGTATCATCACCATTAATACAACAGGTATCATCACCATTAATACAACAGGTATCATCACCATGAACACAACAATTATCATCACCATTAATACAACAGGCATCATCACCATTAATACAATAGGTATCATCACCATTAATACAACAGGTATTCTCACCATTAATACAACAGTACAACAGATATCATGACCATTAATACAACAGGTATCCTTACCATTCATACAACAGGATTCATCACCACTAATACAACAGGTCTCATCACCATGAATAAAACAGGAATCATCACCATTAATACAACAGGTATCATCACCATTAATACAACAGGTATCATCACCATTAATACAACAGATATCATCACCATTAATACAACAGGTATCATCACCATGAATACAACAATTATCATCACCATTAATACAACAGGCATCATCACCATTAATACAATAGGTATCATCACCATTAATACAACAGGTATTCTCACCATTAATACAACAGTACAACAGATATCATGACCATTAATACAACAGGTATCCTTACCATTCATACAACAGGATTCATCACCACTAATACAACAGGTCTCATCACCATGAATAAAACAGGAATCATCACCATGAATGCAACAATTATCCTCACCATTAATATAACAAGTATCATAACCATTAATACAACAATTATTCTCACCATGACTACAACAGGTGTCCTCACCATTAATACAACAAGTTTCATAACCATTAATACAACAATTATTCTCACCATGAATACAACAGGTCTCCTCACCATTAATTCAACAGGTATCATCACCATGAATGCAAATATTATCCTCACCATTACTACAACAATTATTCTCACCTTTAATACAACAGGTATCATCACCATGAATAAAACAGGTATCATCACCATTAATACAACAGGTATCATCACCATTAATACAACAGGTATCATCACCATTAATACAACAGATATCATCACCATTAATACAACAGGCATCATCACCATTAATACAACAGGTATCCTCACCATTAATACAACAGGTATCATCACCATGAATAATACAAGTATCATCGCCATTAATACAACAGGTATCATCACCATAAATACAAGAAGTATCATCACAATTAATACTACAGGTATCATCACCAATAATACAACAAGTATCGTCACCATTAATACAACAGGTATCATCACCATTAATACAAAAGGTGTAATCACCATGAATAAAACAGGCATCATCACCATTAATACAACAGGTATCATCCCCATGAATACAACAGATATCATCACCATGAATGCAACAATTATCCTCACCATTAATACAACAAGTGTCATCACCATTAATACAACAATTATTCTCACCATGAATACAACATGTATCATCACCATTAATACAACAGGTATCATCAAAATGAATACAACAGGTATCATCAAAATGAATACAACAGTACAACAGATATCATCACCATTAATATAACAGGTATCCTTACCATTCATACATCAGGTATCATCACCGCTAATACAACAGGTCTCATCACTATGAATACAACAGGTATCATCACCATTAATTCAACGGGTATCATCACCATTAATACAAAAGGTATCATCACCATTAATACAACAGGTATCATCACCATTAACTCAACAGGCATCATCACCATTAATACAACAGGTATCCTCACCATGAATGCATCAATTATCCTCACCATTAATACAACAATTATCCTCACCATTAATACAACAGGTATCATAACCATGAATAAAACAAGTATCATCGCCATTAATACAAGAGGTATCATCACCATTAATACAACAAGTATCATCACCATTAATACAAAAGGTGTAATCCCATGAATAAAACAGGTTTCATCACCATTAATACAACAGGTATCATCACCATGAATACAACAGATATCATCACCATGAATGCTAACAATTATCCTCACCATTAAAACAACAAGTATCATTACCATTAATGCAACAATTATTCTCACCAGGAATACAACAGGTATCATCACCATTAATACAACAGGTATCATCACCATTAATACAACAGGTATCCTCACCATTAATACAATAGGTATCATCACCATTCGTACAACAGGAATCATCACTATTAATGCAACAGGTATCATCACCATGACTACAACAGGTATCATCACCATGAATACAACAATTATCATCACCATTAATACAACAGGCATCATCACCATTAATACAACAGTTATCCTCACCATTAATACAACAGTACAACAAATATCATCACCATTAATACAACAGGCATCCTTACCATTCATACAACAGGTATCATCACCTCTAATACAACAGGTCTCATCACCATGAATACAACAGGTATCAACACCATTAATACAATGGGTATCATCACCATTAATACAAAAGGTATCCTCACCATTAATTCAACAGGTATCCTCACCATTAATACAACAGGTATCATCACCATTAATACAACAGGTATCATCACCATGAATAAAACAAGTATCTTCGCCATTAATACAACAGGTATCATCACAATTAATACAACAGGTATCTTCGCCATTAATACAACAGGTATCATCACCATTAATATAACAGGCATCATCACCATTAATACAACAGGTATCCTCACCATTAATACAACAGTACAACAGATATCATCACCATTAATACAACAGGTATCCTTACCATTCATACAACAGGTATCATCACCTCTAATACAACAGGTCTCATCACCATGAATACAACAGGTATCAACACCATTAATACAATGGGTATCATCACCATTAATACAAAAGGTATCCTCACCATTAATTCAACAGGTATCCTCACCATTAATACAACAGGTTTCATCACCATTAATACAACAGGTATCATCACCATTAATACAACAGGTATCATCACCATTAATACAACAGGTATCATCACCATGAATAAAACAAGTATCTTCGCCATTAATACAACAGGCATCATCACCATTAATACAACAAGTATCATCACGATTAATACTACAGTTATCATCACCAATAATACAACAAGTATTGTCACCATTAATACAACAGGTATCATCACCATTAATACAAAAGGTGTAATCACCATGAATAAAACTAGTATCATCACCATTAATACAACAGGTATCATCACCATTAATACAACAATTATTCTCACCATGAATACAACAGGTATCATCACCGCTAATACAACAGGTCTCATCACCATGAATACAAAAGGTATCATCACCATTAATACAATGGGTATCATCACCAATAATACAAAAGGTATCCTCACCATTAATACAACAGGTATCCTCACCATTAATACAACAGATATCATCACCATTAATACAAAAGGTATCCTCACCATTAATACAACAGGTATCCTCACCATTAATACAACAGGTATCATCACCATTAATACAACAGGTATCGTCACCATTAATACAACAGGTATCATCACCATGAATACAACAGGTATCATCACCATGAATTCAACAATTATCCTCACCATTAATACAACAAGTATAATAACCATTAATACAACAATTATTCTCACCATGAATACAACAGGTGTCCTCACCATTAATTCAACAGGTATCATCACCATGAATGCAAATATTTTCCTCACCATTACTACAACAATTATTCTCACCATTAATACAACAGGTATCATTACCATGAATAAAACAGGTATCATCACCATTAATACAACAGGTATCATCACCATTAATACAACAAGTATCATCACGATTAATACTACAGTTATCATCACCAATAATACAACAAGTATCGTCACCATTAATACAACAGGTATCATCACCATTAATACAAAAGGTGTAATCACCATGAATAAAACAGGTATCATCACCATTAATACAACAGGTATCATCACCATTAATACAACAAGTATCATCACCATTAATACAACAGGTATCATCACCATTAATAAACCAGGTAAAATCAGCACTAATACAACAGGTATCATCACCATTAATACAACAGGTATCATCACCATGAATACAACAGGTATCATCACCATGAATTCAACAATTATCCTCACCATTAATACAACATGTATCATAAACATTAATACAACAATTATTCTCACCATGAATACAACAGGTATCATCACCGCTAATACTACAGGTCTCATCACCATGAATACAACAGGTATCATCACCATTAATACAATGGGTATCATCACCATTAATACAAAAGTTATCCTCACCATTAATACAACAGGTATCCTCACCATTAATACAACAGATATCATCACCATTAATTCAAAAGGTATCCTCACCATTAATACAACAGGTATCCTCACCATTAATACAACAGATATCATCACCATTAATTCAAAAGGTATCCTCACCATTAATACAACAGGTATCCTCATTAATACAACAGGTATCATCACCATTAATACAACAGGTATCATCACCATGGTATCATCACCATTAATACAACAGGTATCATCACCATGAATACAACAGGTATCATCACCATGAATTCAACAATTATCCTCACCATTAATACAACAAGTATCATAACCATTAATACAACAATTATTCTCACCATGAATACAACAGGTATCCTCACCATTAATTCAACAGGTATCATCACCTTGAATGCAAATATTATCCTCACCATTACTACAACAATTATTCTCACCATTAATACAGCAGCTATCATCACCATGAATAAAACAGGTATCATCACCATTAAAACAACTGGTATCATCACCATTAATACAACAAGTATCATCACCATTAATACAGCAATTTTCCTCACCATTAATTCAACAATTATCATAACCATGAATACCAAAGGAATCCTTACCATGAATATAACAGGTATCATCACCATTAACACAAGAGGTATCAACACCATGAATACAACAATTATCATCACCATTAATACAACAGGCATCATCACCATTAATACAATAGGTATCATCACCATTAATACAACAGGTATTCTCACCATTAATACAACAGTACAACAGATATCATGACCATTAATACAACAGGTATCCTTACCATTCATACAACAGGATTCATCACCACTAATACAACAGGTCTCATCACCATGAATAAAACAGGAATCATCACCATTAATACAACAGGTATCATCACCATTAATACAACAGGTATCATCACCATTAATACAACAGATATCATCACCATTAATACAACAGGTATCATCACCATGAATACAACAATTATCATCACCATTAATACAACAGGCATCATCACCATTAATACAATAGGTATCATCACCATTAATACAACAGGTATTCTCACCATTAATACAACAGTACAACAGATATCATGACCATTAATACAACAGGTATCCTTACCATTCATACAACAGGATTCATCACCACTAATACAACAGGTCTCATCACCATGAATAAAACAGGAATCATCACCATTAATACAACAGGCATCATCACCATTAATACAACAGGTATCATCACCATTAATACAACAGGTATCATCACCATGAATACAACAATTATCATCACCATTAATACAACAGGCATCATCACCATTAATGCAATAGGTATCATCACCATTAATACAACAGGTATTCTCACCATTAATACAACAGTACAACAGATATCATGACCATTAATACAACAGGTATCCTTACCATTCATACAACAGGATTCATCACCACTAATACAACAGGTCTCATCACCATGAATAAAACAGGAATCATCACCATTAATACAACAGGTATCATCACCATTAATACAACAGGTATCATCACCATTAATACAACGGATATCATCACCATTAATACAACAGGTATCATCACCATGAATACAACAATTATCATCACCATTAATACAACAGGCATCATCACCATTAATACAATAGGTATCATCACCATTAATACAACAGGTATTCTCACCATTAATACAACAGTACAACAGATATCATGACCATTAATACAACAGGTATCCTTACCATTCATACAACAGGATTCATCACCACTAATACAACAGGTCTCATCACCATGAATAAAACAGGAATCATCACCATTAATACAACAGGTATCATCACCATTAATACAACAGGTATCATCACCATTAATACAACAGGTATCATCACCATGAATGCAACAATTATCCTCACCATTAATATAACAAGTATCATAACCATTAATACAACAATTATTCTCACCATGACTACAACAGGTGTCCTCACCATTAATACAACAAGTTTCATAACCATTAATACAACAATTATTCTCACCATGAATACAACAGGTGTCCTCACCATTAATTCAACAGGTATCATCACCATGAATGCAAATATTATCCTCACCATTACTACAACAATTATTCTCACCTTTACTACAACAGGTATCATCACCATGAATAAAACAGGTATCATCACCATTAATACAACAGGTATCATCACCATTAATACAACAAGTATCATCACGATTAATACTACAGTTATCATCACCAATAATACAACAAGTATCGTCACCATTAATACAACAGGTATCATCACCATTTATACAAAAGGTGTAATCACCATGAATAAAACAGGTATCATCACCATTAATACAACAGGTATCATCACCATTAAAACAACAATTATCCTCACCATTAATACAACAGGAATCCTCACCATTAATACAATGGTACAACAGATATCATCACCATTAATACAACAGGTGTCATCACCATGAATACAACAGGTATCATCACCATGAATTCAACAATTATCCTCACCATTAATACAACATGTATCATCACCATTAATACAACAATTATTCTCACCATGAATACAACAGGTATCATCACCATTAATACAACAGGTATCATCACCATGAATGCAAATATTATCCTCACTGTTACGAACCCCTCCACCCAGCACTACGAACCACGCCATCTATTGTCCTGATCTACCTACCCAGCACCACGAGTAACGCCATCTAGGGACGAGACACGAGTATGACTCGTCTTAGTTAACACTCCGGGGTTTCCCTTCTCCATATCCTGGTTGTTGCGTCACTTCCTCCAAGTCTTCTTTGTGAGCTCCAATTCGAGGAGAGAGCACTTGGCTCTGGGAAGTGTCCACAGGATCATCTATCCTCTAAACCTACGGTGCAGTGACTACCAACCGTCTTCTACAATACTCAGCCTTACTCGTCAGCCATCTCAGCTCCTCACTTAAGTATTTGTAATCTTGTATTGCCTCCCCCACGTCCACTTGCTTCAAGATTGTTCTATGTTTTATTAATATGTATATACTGTTAATGTTTAGCTTAAGTTTGGTTAAGGGTAATTTATAAGCTGAATATTTTGTTAAGGGATTTATGGTACTTTATTATACACAACGAAAACTCGCATCCTTTGTCTACCCTTTTATAGTCCGATTGTCTTTGTTTTGTTTTTTTTGTTACCTGTTGGGATCTGGGTAGACGTATAACTATATTCTAAATCCCCAACTCGTAACATCACCATTACTACAACAATTATTCTCACCATTAATACAACAGGTATCCTCACCATTAATGCAACAGGTATCATCACCATGATTGCAAATATTATCCTCATCATTAATACAACAAGTATCATCACCATTTATACAACAGGTATCATCACCATTAATACAAAAGGTGTAATCGCCATGAATAAAAAAGATATCACCATGAATACAACAGGTATCCTCACCATTAATGCAACAGGTATCATCACCATGAATGCAAATATTATCTTCACCATTACTACAACAATTATTCTCACCATTAATACAACAGGTATCCTCACCATTAATGCAACAGGTAACATCACCATGATTGCAAATATTATCCTCATCATTAACACAACAATTATCCTCACCATTAATACAACAGGTATCACACCATGAATAAAACCGGTATCATCACCATTAGTACAACAGGTATCATCACCACTAACACAACAAGTATCATCAACATTAATACAGCAATAATCCTCACCATGAATACAACAGGTATCATCACCATTAATACAACAGGTATCATCACCATTAATACAACAGGTATCATCACCAATAATGCAACAATATCATCACCATTAATACAAAAGGTATCATCACCATTAATACAAAAGGTGTTATCACCATGAATAAAACAGGTATCATCACCATTAATACAACAGGTATCATCATCATTAATACAAAAAGTATCATCACCATTAAAACAACAATTATCCTCACCATTAATACAACAGGTATCCTCACCATTAATACAACAGTACAACAGATATCATCACCATTAATACAACAGGTCTCATCACCATGAATAAAACAGGTATCATCACCATTAATACAACGGGTATCATCACCATTAATACAACAGGTATCATCACCAATAATACAACAGGTATCATCACCATGAATACAACAGGTATCATTACCATGAATGCAACAATTATCCTCACAATTAATACAACAAGTATCATCACCATCAATACAACAATTATTCTCACCATGAATACAACAGGTATCATCACAATTAAAACAACAGGTATCATCACCATGAATGCAAATATTATCCTCACCATTACTACAACAATTATTCTCACCATTAATACAACAGGTATCCTCACCATTAATGCAACAGATATCATCACCATGATTGCAAATATTATCCTCATCATTAACACAACAATTATCCTCACCATTAATACAAGAGATATCATCACCATGAATAAAACAGGTATCATCACCATTAATACAACAGGTATCATCACCACTAATACAACAAGTATCATCACCATTAACACAGCAATTATTCTCACCATTAATACAACAATTATCCTCACCATTAATACAACAGGTATCATCACCATGAATGCAACAATTATCCTCACCATTAATACAACAAGTATCATCATCATTAATACAACAAATATTCTCACCATGAATACAACAGGTATCATCACCATTAATACAACAGGTATCATCACCAATAATACAACAAGTATCATCACCATTAATACAACAGGTATCATCACCATTAATACAAATGGTGTTATCACCATGAATAAAACAGGTATCATCACCATTAAAACAACAGGTATCATCACCATTAATACAAAAAGTATCATCACCATTAAAAAAACAATTATCCTCACCATTAATACAATAGGTATCCTCACCATTAATACAACAGTACAGCAGATATCATCACCATTAATACAAAGGGTCACATCACCATTAATACAACAGGTATCATCACCATTAATACAACGGGTATCATTACCATTAATACAACAGGTATCCTCACCATTAAT